>NW_016157678.1:0-28893 GCF_001687245.7 Rhagoletis zephyria | reverse complement strand
GTCGAAATTTCCTTCGGCGACCATGCTTCGTCGGACCCGGAGCGATGCGCGAGCTATTTTAGCCGGCAGTTCATACTGCATCCTCCGGTGGACAAAGCCAAGCGTCGAGTGACCAGAAGGCTGCACAAACTGCCAACAACTTGTGCCCCCCTTGCTTTCACTTGCGGTGAAGTTCAGGTGGCCATCGGGAAGGCAAAAGCCTCCAAAGCCATGGGTCCCGACGGAATATGCATGCTGATGTGGAAAAATTTTAGTCCTGCATAGGAAGCGTACCTAACGGAGGTCCTCAATTTGTCTGTGGCCACTCTCAACATCCCAGACATCTGGAAGGTGGGGAGAGTGGTCCCACTGCTCAAACCGGGGAAACCTACTAACATAGGAGATTCTTATCGGCCGATAACACTCCTTTCCCCGGTAGCCGAAGACACTCGAGGCCTTGCTGCTCCCGTATTTCACAAACCACTTGACCCCAGCGAAGCATCAGCATGGTTTCCGTAAAGTGCACAGTACAACAACAGCACTTAACGCCATAAACACTCAGATAACTCGTGGCCTTAACCGTAAACGTTCCTGTGAGAGAACGATTCTAGTAGCGTTGGACCTGTCAAAGGCTTTTGACACTGTCAGCCATTCCACGCTACTAGAAGATATGGAGGCTTCCTCTCTCCCACAGAGGCTCAAACGGTGGTCAGCAAATATCTGAGTGGTCGACACTCGTCGGTAATGTTTAGAGACAAATCGAGCAAACTTAGAAAAATAAAACAGGGAGTTCCAGAGGGTGGTGTCTTTTCCCCGCTACTGGTTAACTTTTACATTTTAAAGCTTCCTCAACCACCAGAGGGAGTCTCGATTGTCTCTTACGCCGACGATTGCTCGATCATGGCGACTGGGAATGGAATTGATGACCTGGGTTCGAAAGTAAACGGGTATCTCTCCGAACTTTCTCGCTTCTCACTGCAAAGTGTCTAGCCCTCTCCCCTACGAAATCCTCTGCGACCCTGTTCACAACCTGGACGAAGGAGGTCAGGCTACCGTTAGGAATTCACGTCGATGACACACCAATTCCGACGGTGAATAATCCTAAAATACTCGGAGTAACATTCGACAGCCTGCTCTCCTTCTCTGCGCACTCAACCGCTATTGTCAATAAAGTACAGAGCCGCAACAAGGTCCTCAAGTCGCTAGCCGGCAGTACTTGGGGCAAAGACAAAGAAACGTTGCTGGCAACATACAAGGCAATAGGCCGGCTGGTTTTAAACTACGCAGCACCAGTGTGGTCGCCGGGGACTAGTAGGACGCAGTGGACGAAGCTACAGACGGTACAAAACACAGCACTTAGGACAGCGACCGGATGCCTCCTGATGTCACCAGAACACCACCTCCACGATGAGGCGAAAATGCTCCCAATTAGGGAGCACAACACGATGCTCTGCAAGCAGTTTCTTGTTGGGAGCCACAGATGTGGCCACCCAAATAGACAGCTGCTTGCAGAGGAGCCCTCGCCGAGGCACGTCAGGAGGCATCTATATGAACTGACGGACGAAGTCCAGAGGCTCATTAAGCAGCTTTTGGCGGAGCAGCAATGCTGTTTCGGGTACAACGTCATCTACCAGTTCGCGGAGGACGACAACTCAACCAGCACACGACACTTGTTGGTATCACCGCACTTTTCGTGAAAATGCAACACGATGCCGGCAGCCATGTGCTTTCGGTCAGAAACGTTTGGAAAACTAATCAGTCCTCCGTTCAAAGTGGCTCCTGCGGAGGCTGATAATAACTGCAGCCGCCTTTATGTCCGAGATAGGACATCTTCACTAAAATTTCTTGTAGACACGGGTGCGGAGATATCAGTGATACCCAAAAGTTGTAGCGACAAGCGATCGAGGGCGCCTATTAGGCTGGTAGCTGCAAACAACACGTAAATTAGTACCTATGGTACTAAGCGTATGGTGTTGGACCTGGGCTTGCGGAAAAAATGTTCGTGGTTGTTTGTAATTGCTGACGTAGCGTACCCTATATTGGATGCTGATTTTTTAAAACATTTCGAGATTCTGGTTGACATGAAGAGTAAGGCGATCATTGATAGAACAACGAGCGCCCGATCGATTTGCCAAATCATGAAACTACCATATAGAATCATCTCATTAAGAGGGGTAAGTTTATTTCAGCCTCGCGGTGATTATAGGCGGTTGAATGCGAAGACCTTGCCAGACAACTATCCGGTACGCCATATTCAGGATTTCGGAGGGGACTTGTATGGAAAAACTATTTTTCTGTAATTGACTGTAAAAAGGCTTACCACCAAATCCTTGTACACCCAGCGGACGTTCCGAAAACGGTCATCCTCAGCCCGTTCGGCTTGTTCGAATTCAGGTATATGACGTTCGGACTTAGGAACGCAGCACATACGTTCCAGCGTTTCATTGATGAAACAGTAATGAGATTGCCGTTCGCTTTCCCCTACCTCGAAAAGGGCTTAATCATCAACAGCCAGAAATGTCAACTCACCCGGGAGGAGGTAGAGTTTATGGGCCATCTAGTCTCATGCAAAGGCATTAAACCACTGCCTCATGACATCATAGCATAGAAGAAACCGAAGGAAGTACATGAACTGAGATTTTTAGGGGCCGTCAACTTTTACAGACGTTTTTACCGCACGCTGCCGCCATCGAAGCGCCACTACAGCGACTCATGGGCCCTAGCAAGAAACACGACCGACAGTTATTGCCTGGACAGTAGAGGCGACGGAGGCTTTTGAAAATCTTAAGAGGCAATTGGCGGAGGCTGCATTGTTGGCTTTTCCGATGAAGGGCGCGACAATCGCTCTCATGACCGACTCTTCGGACATCGCTGTAGGTTCCGTTCTTCGGCAACGGGTGAACAATGTTTGGGTCCCGTTAGGTTTCCACTCCCAGAATTTTACACCAACCGAGAAGCGGTATAGCACATATGACCGGCCATATATAAATCTGTGCGGTATTTCCGTTATTTTTTGGATGGAAAGATTTTCACAATATTTACAGATTTAAGCCGCTCACGCATCCTCTCGATCAAAAGTGGGAAAAACTATCCCCAGGCAAACTGAGTTGAGGAGCCTGTTAAATGGTCAGCCCACTTCGTTACACCTGGTCAAAAGTCAAGCTCCGGGTAAGAGCGTACAAATCATTTGCGATAATTCAACGGGGACACTTCGTCCATACGTTCCGGACGTTTTGCGACAGGTGGTGTTCAATGCGATCCATGGTTTATCACATCCTAGTGCGAAGGCATCAATTAAACTTATTTTAAAGAGTTTCGTTTGAAAAGGAGTAAGCAGCGATGTACGAGCGCGGGTGCGTAGTTGCACAGAACGAAAGGGGAACTACAGCAATTTTCGGTCCCCGGGAAGCGTTTTGAACATGTTAATGTGGACATCGTCGGCCTGTTAGCCCCTTCGCGCGGATATACATACTGCTTAACCTGTGTCGACCGTTTTTCACGATGGTTGGAGGTTATCCCTATAGCGGACATGACCGCTGAGACAGTGGCAAGAGAAATTTTAAACGGTTGGATAAGCCGGTTTGAGACGCCAAAGTACATTACTACGAATCAGGGGCGTCAGTTCGAGAGTGCGTTGTTTAAACAACTAGCCAAGCTATCAGGCGTCAAACACATCCAAACAACCAGCTACCACCCTCAAGCTAATGGGTTGGTGGAGAGATGGCATCGTGTTTTGAGAGCTGCCCTCAGATGCTGCAGACGCGAACTGGGTCGACGTCCTACCCATCGTGCTTTTAGGCTAACGAACGGCCGTGAAAGAGGACTTGGATGTATCCGTTGCAGAGATACTCTACGGACAACCTATCCGGTTACCCAGCGACTTCCTGGAGGCCGACGTCAGCACGCCTGTAGATGAGCAGAGTTGCCTGCGGGATTTGCGACATTTGGAAATGGCTAGGCCAACGCCAACTTCACAGCATGGAAAGCATACCGTTTTCGTGCCAAAAGACCTGAGATTCTGCAGTCACGTATTTTTACGAGATGACACTATCCGTAAGCCTTTGAAATCGCCGTATGAGGGGCCGTACCTAGTAGTTAACAGGTACCCCAAGACGTATACAATATTGATTGGATCAAGACAAGTGACGGTGTCCATTGACAGACTTAAGCCGGCTTACTTCCCCAGGGACGAGTTAGCAGCGATACATCACCAACATACACAGTTACCTGCGTTCCCATGACAGTCGGGTCTACGTAACCGGAACGACCCAGATTTATATCTGGCCAAGGACTGTCACTCCAGCAACACTCCCCAAAAAGTCTTTGGGGAATTTGTATGCTGCTACAACAACAACAACAGTTACCCTGTTTACGTTGTCCGCTGTTAGGTCTGGAAGGGGGTGGTGTAGGGACCAACCCAAACACTTGTCGCAGTAGTTAAGTGGCAACATCAAAAGCCGCAGTAGACGAACATAGCTGTTTGACATTCGTTTGTACGTTCCCACGACAGTCGGGTCTACGTAACCGGAACGACCCAGATTTATATCTGGCCAAGGACTGTCACTCCAGCAACACTCCCCAAAATCTCTTTGGGGAATTTGTATGCTGTTACAACAACAACATTCGTTTGTACTAACTGAAACCAACTTAAATTCATTCAACTTTTCTAGCGACGCTAACAAAGTCAGATTTTTCCGTGTGTAAAAGCAACTTGTATTCGTTTAATTTCTAAGTTAATAAAGACATAACGAAATAGTAATTCTATACAACAAATGTAATACTTGAAAAAAATCCGTTAAAATGCCAGTAACAAAGCTATCTTTAGGTTTTGCTTTGAAAATTTTAACTGAATTCTCCCGATATTTTCTAATACCATAAAATAAAAAGGAAAACTATTATTTGATTTTTGAAATTCAGTTGTAGAACATTTTTTCCAAAACACTATGCGACGACGGCCATTGGATAATTTTCTTAAATTGTCGAATGTCTGCTTTTGCACGGGTTATAAGTTATAATACTACCTGTGTAATATATAAATACCTTTGAACTCTCAATGTTTTGCTGTTTTTGCGGTTGTTTGTGTTTCTGTTCGAGTTTTTTCGCTTGTCCCAACATTTTTTGATACATTTCTTTTTCGTTATGTTCTTCTCTTCGTGCTTTAATTATCAACTTTGCCAAATCCTTTTATTTTTTAAATAAGTGATATTAGTTATAAAACCTTGGAACACTAACGTGCTACAACACTTACCTGCTGAATTGCTTTGCTATCTGGTTCGAGTGCAGCGGCTTTTTGAAGTAAACTTATAGCTCCCTTGGTATCCCCTTTTCCCTCTAGAATCTATAAGGATGTTATGGTATAATTGAGTATCTTTAATTATTTTTTGTGATGTACTAACTCGTCCTTTACGGTACAAAGCCTTAGAGTTATTTGGCTGACAACGTAAAACATTTTCTACCGACTTTAAAGCGGCATCAAAAGCTGATATTTTAATTTGAGCCATTGCTAGGTTGTTGTACACAATTAATCGATCCTCCAATAACGTTTGCAAGTCACTATTAGAAAGCTATATTAGAACAAAAGGTTAGATCCTAAATGTCAGCAAATAAGTTTATGAATTGATTATCTTAAACCTTACTTCTAAATCTTCTTTATCGAAGGCGCTGTCGGGGTCACCATCGCGATCATCCAAGTATTCTAACGCACGTCTATACAATTGAATTGCGGTATTGAATTCGTTACGATTATACCAGAAATTAGCCCTTTCTTTTTTACTGGTTCTGCAAAATGTTGAACAAATTAAGAGTTTATAAACTAATAAACAATACAAATACAAAATTAATGACAATTGCGCTAACCCGTATTTCCGGCGTACTTCGTACGATTTTAGGTCTGAGAAATCCTCGGCTTTGGAGTCTAATAAATGCACTTCATATATTAGCTGTGGAAATAACAAAAACTTAAACGTCATGAAATGCAGTACTTTTGTTCTTTTTGTGTACTTTGGGACGTGAACCGGATGAAAAATTTGGTCGGTTCGGTACAGCGGTTCGAACCGTTTTCGCACTTTTGGAATGGTTCGTCAAAGCGGTCTTTTTGGTCTTTGAACCGGGGTTTCGGTTCGGTTTAAGGGTTCTAAAAACAACACAATAACGCGGATGTTTAGGTGTCAAGTGCAACAACGCGCAAGGTTAAGGGTCAAGTGTCTGTCAAATGAGATGGGTGTTGCCTTTACATTTGATATTGTCACATGGTAAACAAACATGGTAGGTATTACCATGTTTAAAAAAAGGAAAAAAAGTTGGTACATTTATCTATTGAAAATTGGTTGAAACGAACCTTTAAACCTTTATGGAAAGAGGTTCGGTTTTCGGTTCGGATCAAACATTTGTGGAAAATTTCGGTTCGGCTAATGGTTCAGTTAATTAATAGAAAAAATCGGTTTTCCGGTTCAAAACCGGTTCGGTTCAAAGCCGGTTCACGTCCCTGCTTTTGTTTTATTCATACATTTGCATCGGCTGGCACACTTGCACTTTCATTGTTCTCATTCTTAAAACCTAAGCTCCCATAAGCAAATCTTGTATCGATTCTTATCTCTGCAACCTCACCAACGCTCATAAGTGGAATCGCCATGTCAAGACCTTGCACAACCTGTATTTAAAAATATTGGTCAGTATAAAAATATTACAGCATGAAACAATCTTTCACCTCAAAATCTCCCACATGCATTTGAAAATTTTTCTTCTGTTCAACAACGGTTCCATCGGGCAATTTCCCAGTAAATGAAACTGTGACCAAATCACCTCGAGTGGGACGTTTGCCTGTTGTACTTTGTTTTAAAACACGTTTAACTAATTGACCGTTCCCTAACACATCGCAAGACTCATCGTCCCTTGCTGAAGCGCTTTCATGGCCTTCGTCTTTTGGATTTTTTTGGATATTCGGCTCTTCATGGTTATTTTCATCTTCTTCTTTCAAGTCAGTTTTTTTGTCGGCCTCCGCGACTGTTGGCTTCGACTCTGCCTCATTTATATTTGAGAGATCCTCAAATGAACTATTGCTGGATTTTTCAGTATCCATGGTTGCCTGGTATTACATATTTATACATAAAAATAATCCTCATTATTCATATGACAACACTCACCTTTATGTGTACGTAAAAAAATATCCGTGCAAGGAGCCAAATTTGTATATTTCGTCGGTATATCTAACTTACTGAACTAAATAAATAAAATCTATGGTTAAATATAAAATTTTGTCTTACTGCGAGTAGTAGCAAAGTATTTACAACAACCCAAATTTTTTTCTTCGTCAGCACACAAAATTCAACTCACAGCTGCTCAGCGTTATGTCAATTTATCTGAGAGATTACAATCAATATCGAATTATCGATATACTTTATTTTATATGCCATTACTACTCTAGTTCAATTCGTAATTCGAACGACACAAGGGCTTTGTTTCGGAACAAATGCACAATCCCACCAAATCTCGAATTAAAAAAAAAAAAAATAGGATCGATAGAGACCATTGAGGTGAACATAACGGTATATTTATTTGTTGGGGGAAACAACAACTACAACAATTATTAAAGGTCAAAGTTCAAATTAAGCATTTTCTCAAATTAATATTTCTCGAAAACCTCTTCAAGGAATTGGACAACTTTGATAGAGAATTTAATTCTCTTTAATTTGATATACATATTTATACATATACCTTTTTATAGTTTTCACAAAAATGGAATTAATATGGAAAAAAAGTATACAGGGTTTTTGTGTATAAACTTTTTTTTGCGTAGGCGGCCTTCGGCCGCACTTATGGATTATAACCCTCAAAAAGTAGAAGTCTCTTTCTGTGTTGCGAAGAAAAGGCGCTGAACACCTTTTGCACAGAACACCTTCCTGCGTAGGCGGCCTTCGGCCGCACTTATGGATTATAACCCTCACAAAGTAGAATTCTCTTTCTGTGTTGCGAAGAAAAGGCACTGAAACCCCTTTAATAATTGTTGTAGTTGTTGTTTCCCAAAAAAAAAAAATACATCGTTACACTCACCTCAATGATCTCTATCGATCCCCTTATGAATTTTTTTAATTTGAGAACTGTACGTATTCTGCATTTATGCCTTTGTTTCTTTTCTTTTCTAGCAGATAATTATCGGGAAGAAGAAGAATGAGAAAATTGATAGAATTAAGCTCGCAGAGAGCGAAATAACGAAAAAGTAGAGAAACGAAAAACTATCAGAAACTAGCAAGTAATCAGCTGATCGGTGTATTCGACTAATGAAAATATTTGGCGCGAATTTTTGTTTATCCATTTTGGCAGCTGCTAGTTTTGCTGCTAGTTTCGTGGCGTTTGTTCAAATCATAAATAACTAAAATTGGCTTACTTGAAAGGCTGCCTTGAAATTGCTGAACCTCCGTAGCAGTCTTCGGTCATGGAAACTTGTCAATAGTCTCGGTTTTCTCCTTACTCGGCTGTATGCCGTCTTGAGCTACGATGTGACCCAAAAACTTCACCTCACTTTCCAGAAACGTACACTTAGAAGGTCTTAGCTTCCAGCCCGTACTTCTAACTGCTTTTAAAAACTCTGCTAACACTTGTTTACCTTCAGCGATCGTCGGTGTCGCGATGATGACCTCATCCAAGTAGCTAATAATTCTCTTTCTATTTTCAAGACTAGCGATTAGTCGGAGCACCATCTCTTGAAAATACATCGGGGCATTGACTAGACCAAACGGCATAACGTTATGCTCGAAAAGTCCATCGTGCGTTAAGAATGCCGTATATTTTTTACTATCTTCTTCTAGCGGTATCCGGTAATACCCCGAGGTCATATCTAGCATAGTAAAATATCGTCCTCCGGTAAGCTTTGCCAACTGCTCCTCAACGATTGGCATGGGAAACTGCTTCTATACTGTGACCGCGTTGAGAGCACGGTAATCGTCCCACATACGACTCTCTCAATTGCCCTTGCTTACGTCATCTTGTACAATGTATAAATGAGCGTGTTCCATTTCATTGCCTAACTTCATTTCAACCTCTACCATTGCCGTTGATTCGACTCGTGAACCGCCAAATCCCTCGAACTGTTTAAAAATAGATATGCGCTTGACCGTTGCTGGTACACTTGACTGATCAACGAATGATCGCTTCCGGTGTCAACTAGCGCCTCGAATTCTCGGCCTCCCAAACAAATATGTCCTATAATGATCGTTGTTCATGTTGATTTCTACAACTGTAGATTTAGCCCCAGCTTTACAGTCTTTCGGCTCGTGACCTGGCTTAGAACATTTACTACACCGCGGCTTCTTAGATGGGCGCGGACATTTTGCCGCAATATGCCCATATTCGTTGCAATTATAACATTTTGGTCCTGCTTGCGTTCGGTATCGTATGTCATCTCAGCTGGTTTCGATTGAGGTGGCCGGTGCACGACCGCCGGGTGATTTACTGCTACATTTTCTATTGACCTCAGCAAATCGTTAGTTGTCTGAATATTCATTGCCAAAAGCAACCGCGTTAAATGCATGTCATTTAAACCATTGATGACATATGAATTTATCGATGTATCCTCCAAAAAACTTCGTCTGGCAATTGCAAGCATATAGTAGTAGTACTCTACCAATGACTCTCGATGTTAGCGCTTACGTTGTGCTAATTCCCTATGAATATCCGCAGAATTAACCGTACATGGAAAATCGTTCGTTAGCATACTCACAAAATTAGCCCATGTTTGGAATACGGGCTGGGCGTCTAACCAATCCCTTGCTACGCCTTTCATTTTGTGCTGCACCGCGAACAATATTAATTCTTCTCTCCAACCGTATATACGTTGCAGTTGCTCAGCCTTAGTCATGAACTGTTGAGATGTCAGCCTTAGTCATGAACTGTTGAGATGACGTCGACTTCTTCAAGGGATCGAATTCTGGTAAAACGCCAATAATGTCGTGCATATTAGAGTGAGCTTGTGTCAGAATTGAAGACGTCGTCGGCTGCGAAGTTCCCCTTACTATCTGCTCTACATCCACAATGCCACCCGGCGCTGGTGGTTGTGCCCCTGATCTAATGTCACTCACCGACTTCGCTAAGCTGCATACCATCTCCTTTAATTCGTTGATGGACGACAGCCACGGCTCCGCTTCATCCACTTCTTCAGTCTCGATTTCGTCACCTCCTAATGCTTCGATTAACATGGCAATTTTATGCGCTTTATTGCCATTTGTTGTTAAACTCTCTCTTCGGAGTAGTTTATTTAACTCCGTGACCGTGAGACTTTCTAATTTAACTCTCATCTTTACCAAAATTTATTCTGAAACTCCTCTATTTTTCGTTCAACCTCTTTGCTTTAAGTTTTCGTTGCATGGATTTTCTCCTTCTTTTACGTTAAGAACACGTTGCGCTGTCGGTGCTCTCTTGTCTTCCTTTATTGAATTTGCTCGGTGCACCACTCCTTGTATTTGCTTTTGCCTTCGTTGTTGTTGTTGTTGTAGCGGCTACAACAACCCCGCCCAGATCGGTTGATATCTCAGTCGTTGTCGTCGAGTTTCGCTAATGACAGCCCCAAGAAGCGTGCAGCCTCTATGGGGTCGCTCCACAGGGACGACGCCGTTAGGGTTGTGGGGTTTTCCGGGCAAGAGAAGAGATGTTTCGAGTCGTGAGGGGTCTCTCCGCATGCCGGACATTCATTCGGCACATCCGCATTTAGCCTACTCATGTAGGATTTTAGCCTGCTGCAGTAGCCAGAGCGAAGTTGGGCTATTGTTGTTCTGGTCTCCCGAGGCAGATGGAGCTCCGTCGCGTCAATGTCCGGTGTTTGTGTGCGTAGAACGGCATTCACAGGTCTAGAGTCTACATAACTCGAGACTGCGTCCCTGTCTGTAAGCTGCCGGGTCCAGAGGCTTCTTAATGAAGCTCTCGACTTCGTCCGTCGGTTCATATAGATGCCTCCTGACGTGCCTTGGCGAGGGCTCCTCTGCAAGCAGCTGTCTATTTGGGTGGCCACATCTGCGGCTCCCAACCAGAAACAGCTTGCAGAGCATCGTGTTGTGCTCCCTGATTGGGAGCATTTTCGCCTCATCGTGGAGGTGGTGTTCTGGTGACATCAGGAGGCATCCTGTCGATGTCCTAAGTGCTGTGTTTTGTACTGTATGTAGCTTCGTCCACTGCGTCCTACTAGGCCCCGGCGACCACACTATTGCCTTGTATGTTGCCAGCAATGTTTCTTTGTCTTTGCCCCAAGTACTGCCGGCTAGAGACTTGAGGACCTTGTTGCGGCTGTGTACTTTATTGACGCGCAGAGAAGCAGAGCAGGCTGTCGAATGTTACTCCGAGTATTTTGGGATTATTCACCGTCGGAATTGGTGTGTCATCGACGTGAATTCCTAGCGGTAGCCTGACCTTCTTCATCCAGGTTGTGAACAGGGTCGCAGAGGATTTCGTAGGGGAGAGGTCTAGACACTTTACAGTGAAGAAGCGAGAAAGTTCGGAGTGATACCCGTTTACTTTCGAACACAGGTCATCAATTCCATTCCCAGTCGCCATGATCGAGCAATCGTCGGCGTAAGAGAAAATCGAGACTCCCTCTGGTGGTTGAGGGTGCTTTAAAATGTAAAAGTTAACCAGTAGCGGGGAAAAGAAACCACCCTGTGGAACTCCCTGTTTTATTTTTCTAAGCTTGCTCGATTTGTCTCTAAACATTACCGACGAGTGTCGACCACTCAGATAATTTGCTGACCACCGTTTGAGCCTCTGTGGGAGAGAGGAAGCCTCCATATCTTCTAGTAGCGTGGAATGGCTGACAGTGTCAAAAGCCTTTGACAGGTCCAACGCTACTAGAATCGTTCTCTCACAGGAACGTTTACGGTTAAGGCCACGAGTTATCTGAGTGTTTATGGCGTTAAGTGCTGTTGTTGTACTGTGCACTTTACGGAAACCATGCTGATGCTTCGCTGGAGTCAAGTGGTTTGTGAAATACGGGAGCAGCAAGGCCTCGAGTGTCTTCGCTACCGGGGAAAGGAGTGTTATCGGCCGATAAGAATCTCCTATGTTTGCAGGTTTCTCCGGTTTGAGCAGTAGGACCACTCTCCCCACCTTCCAGATGTCTGGGATGATGAGAGTGGCCACAGACAAATTGAGGACCTCCGTTAGGTACGTTACCTATGCAGGACTCCATGGCTTTGGAGGCTTTCGCCTTCCCGATGGCCACCTGAACTTCACCGCAAGTGAAAGCAAGGGGGGCACAAGTTGTTGGCAGTTTGTGCAGCCTTCTGGTCACTCGACGCTTGGCTTTGTCCACCGGAGGATGCAGTATGAACTGCCGGCTAAAATAGCTCGCGCATCGCTCCGGGTCCGACGAAGCATGGTCGCCGAAGGAAATTTCGACTCTGTCGTCGTGCTTCGTCGGATTGGACAGTGACCTCACGGTTGACCAAAGCTTACTCACACCAGAGGTGAAGTTACAGGTCTTCTGATGCTCTTCCCACTTCTTCCGCTTCCGGCTATCACGCTCATCGGCTAGAACAGCCGCTTCAGCAGGGAAATTTGTACGTGGGTCCGTAATACATCCTGCCGGTACGAAGCGAGCTGCAGCAGCGGTGACAGCCCTGCGGAACTTACGATCACCAAGGTGGACGTCGGTTGGTGTGGGAGAGCAGCGAAGGTGTTTTCAGTAAATTCCGCAAAGCCTTTCCAATCAGCTTTAGAAAAGTTGATATATGTTCGGTGCTCCGCGGAAGCAAAGTCGGTTGGTTTATCGATCGAGATGACTATGGGCAGATGGTCTGATGCCAAAGTCAGCGTAGGTTGCCATGATATGCTGTTTATCAGACCAGCGCTGACTATTGTCATGTCTGGCGAGCTGCAGCAGCTGCCCATAATCCTGGTGGGTGCGTCGCCATTCATTGTGCAGAATGGCGAATCGTCTATCTGCTCAGCCAAGTCCTACGATCGTTTGACAGGCTTGAGTGCCAAAGATCGTGGTGCGCATTTAAGTCGCCTACTACCATAAGGTTTTCACCTCTGAGGAGCGCACCTATGTCAGGTTGATATCCTGCCGGAAAGCAGGTGACAGGGGATTTTTTAAACATTAAATATTTCGAGCTCAACATCGCCTGACCGGATAGCAATGCCCTGACATACTAGGGTGGTATCCCTGCAGTCGATGTCTGCTTCGATAAGACGATACTGCACAGTGTGGTGCGTGATGAACGCTAAGCCACCACCACTACCTCGCTCGCGATCTCGACGGTGCACGTTGTACCCGGCACAACTCAACAGTGTTGAATTGCTGTGCAACTTCGTCTCTTGGATCGCAGCTATCAATATGCCATGCCTTCCCATGAAGACGTTTATCTCCTCGATCTTGCTCTGAAGCCCGTTACAGTTAAATTGAAGGAGCTTCAAGTGGTTCGGGGGACGTGTGGTGATGCGGGGTGTGAGGGATGTGTGTGTTCGTGCAGAAGTTAGCTTTGTGCGCTGCTGAGGTCGTTGCCGCCCGGTGGTGGTGGCGGGAGGCGTCGCAGTTGATATCTGCGACCGAGCAGCGCAACACGGGCCCTCGAAGTTCCCAGTCCAATCTCGCGTGGTACGCAGACCTGAGCATGCCCTAAAGTGGCACCAGCCAAGGCAGGTGTTGTACTTGACTGATGTCACATTACGGAACATCCTGGTCTGACATACCGTGCAGATTGTACGAGGAACCAGGAGTTGTTGGCGACGGCGTGTGGGTGGTGGTGCGGTTATGTGTGTTCTGTGGTCTGTAGCAGTTGTGGTGTGATCTATTGTGTTATGTTGTTGTGCTGTGGTGCTTGTGTGGGACTGCTCAGGTGGACTGGGGTTAGTCGTGGAGGCTGCTCTGTTTGAGCAGCAGGGGGCCACAAAAGATGTGGTCCACTGCCGATGTCTCCGTAGTCCTGAGCAGACTCTGAGGTGACTTCACCCCTCGCAAGCATTGCACTTGACTGAGGTGGAGTTGTGGTGTAGTCGTCTCCGACATACCCAGCAGGTGTAGGTTTATTGGCCCTGGGTCTGACTCGATGCCAGCCCTGAGTAGAAGAAAGCGTAGCCAATGTAGCCCTATGGACGAACAACTTCTGAGATACTTCGCCGACCTAAACGGGGTTAGATCGCCGCAACAACAGCCCTTGGTCGGGTAAAACCCGAGTCATTCCGGTACGTAGAACCGGCTGTGTGGGAATGCTTTTGCCTTTCGTCGTTGTTGTTGCATACACAGCAGTTGGTGTCGCAAAATCCCAATCGTTGTCTCCGCGTCGTTCCAACTTTCGTGCTCGTATATTTGATCTCGTCGCTGTGCTACTGCTCGCCGTTGCTATTTTTCCCCTTGCGTTGCGCCGCAGAGCCGTTGCTATGTATGTATGTAAGTCGATCCTCGCTGTTTTCGACTTCGTTACTGTGCTGCTACTCCACGGTGGAGAGAATACAGAAGGTGACAATACCGCTCCCAATGAATTTGACAGATTCAGCTGTTTTCTGACGTCAATGTCGAGATGACAGCAGTAGTGATGTGCTGAGTTAATACTTTTAAGTATCCAATACTCTTGATACACGGTACCGAAACATTTAGGTTTCAAATAAAAGCGCACATAGGCCAGAAATATGGAAAAAACGGTTCAGGGGAGACTCGACTATCAAAACCCGAATGTAGGAGCCAATAGAGCTATTAATACTGATTCAAATGAAAGATGTATATATGTCGGTTCAAGGCCATAATACGGAGAAACTTTTACTTGTTTGAAGTATTTTTGTTCCAGCTGAATCGGACGATATCATTTTTGTAGACAGATTCTCTAACCAGTTAGCGACAATTTTCGAATCGGTATTGGTTTTGTGGACGTATAATATGAAATACTTTTACGTCAACAAGTGCGATATCGATCCAAAACTTGTCGCTAACTGGTTACAGAATCAAGTATTGGGTACTGACTATTCAGCACATCACCAGACAGCTGTTTTATTTGCCGCTCTCAGCTGTCAACTCTACGGTGGCGTCACGCCAAAATTACTCCCACGAATTCTGCTGCAATCGGCGCAATCTTGTATTCTATCATTCTTGCTGCTACCGCCGTTGCTATATTCCACTTGCGTTGCGCCGTACAGCCGTTGCTATGTATGTATGTAAGTCGATCCTCGCTTTATTCGACTTCGTTGCAATCCAATGTACTCCTCGCCGTTGCCACAACTATTGTATCGTTGTTGTAGAATTTAAACGCAAAGCCGTTGCTATATCAATTTGCGTTTCGACTTCGTTGCTCTGCTTTTCGTATAGTCCGTTCTTCGAGCAGCAGCGCTGTTGCTGAGTCGATGATATTTGTAAATGCTGAAATTCCAATCAGAATTATCAGCACTTATGTACAGCGTTTTCAGAACTTTTGTACAGCGACAAATATTGCTTACTCTTTTTGCCTTTCGTTCGAAGATGGTTTCTCCGTTTATGTTGTTCGGCTTGAGCAAATTCACAAACTCTTTGGGTATAATCCCCTTCTGAACTAAAAGCGATATAATGTTTGTTTATTTCAACAATGTTTAGAGCCTTTATTCAAATGTAGGCGTTGAGAATTTGTATAACATAAAGAATTTAAAGAATAATAAAACCACACACACACGTCTTGCCACTTTCGCTACTCAAGCCGAACTGCCCGCTGCTTCGTGCAATGCTCACTTACTGACATCCGATGCAATCATTTTATCCTTTTTATCAATGTTAAACGAGCGTAACTTTATTTAATAGCTATTATCCTTCGTTTATTCAAAATTAAAATGTGGATTTAATGAAACGACTTCATTTTTTATAATTATTTCAAGCAATTCATTGAAAATTATTCAAATCATCTAAAATTATACCCGCTTCCCGCATATTTAAATATACGAAAACTACGATATTTAAATAACTGAGAACGCTAATTTACTCCAAGTTAATACTTACAAGAATCTCTTAACAATAAACAAGACTGCTATAAACTTTTAGGAATTGGGCATGGCGCCGCCCACTTTATGACTAAGGGCCGGTTACTCAATGTCTGGTTAACACTAAGGGCCGGTTGCTCAAAGCCTGGTTGACACTAATCACCGGTTAACATCGTTATCGACGTTTTCGACTCCATGCATATAACACAGTGTCGGTAACGTCGATAACGATGTTTAACCGGGGATTAGTGTCAACCAGTCTTTGAGCAACCGGCCCTTATCTGCGGTTAAACATCGTTACCGACGTCTTCGACTCCATGCATATAACAGGGAGTCGGTAACGTCGATAACGATGTTTAACCGCAGATTAGTGTTAACCAGACATTGAGTAACCGGCCCTAAAAGGTATATCCCGGTAATCGCTTTACCGATGTCTATCAAACTTAGGGCCGGTTACTCAATGTCTAGTTAAAAACACCCCTGCTCATCATGCAAAGGTAGTTTAGAAAAAGTTGAAACGACGTTATTTTATACGTGTGCCGGGTATATAAAATTTAGTTTCGCCCGAACTTATACTTCTTTACTTGTTCTTAATTTTTTCCACTTTGACCATCGCTAAATTAAAAAATTTCTATGAAAGTTGCTAAACATATTACATATTTTATTTTTCGCTAATTCTTTATAAGCAACAACACTCCAAAAATTAGACTACCAAACTTCGCGCAAAGTTAAAGATAATTATCTAAATAAATAAAAAAAACACATTTCACTTTTTAATTACCCTCTTTAGACGAAATTTGGGTAAGCAGTTTTGTAGCCCGGTTAATTTTAGTACAACACGCTCATGCACGTTTTTTTCATATAAAAAGCGTGTTTGAGTACAATTTGTTTGGAGAAAATATACAACACCTTTAACAAACGAAAATTGTCAAAATTAAACGATCTGTAAGTTACTGTTTTCGTATTAAGGATATACACACATATGCGTATGCCAAAAGGCATGAAAACGGTCTTGTTTCACTTCGATGACGATTTTCTGCCTATGAGCGTAGAATTTCAAACGTTTCGTTATTATTGGGTGGTACATCATGATAAAAAGTATATTCTCATAAAATTACATGCGAACAGCTCATATGGTCTTGGTTGTATAAAGTTTTGAGTTTTATGTTGGGGGAAGAAAATAAAAATCAGGTGTCAATCATTATTCTTGAGTGGAAAGTAAAAACCGCAAGATACATTATACCTGAGCGAAAAAAATAAAAATCAAAAGTAATCCTTATGCTCAAGTAAAAATATAAAACTCAGAATCTGAGTATAATACATGAGTGAAAAAATAAAAATCGCAAGATCACCTTTATTCTTGAGTGAAAAAATAAAAATTGAAGGATAATCATTATTCACGATCAAAAAAACTTTAAATCAAATCATATTTTAATTATTATTTATAACTTTTATTAGTAAAATTTTAAAAATAAAAAACATTACAAATACAGATATGGGTGTTTAGGCGCGTCTGCTAACACCAGGCGCCTAAATACATGCTATGTACTGCTGCATGTGCAAAAATTTCCTTTATGCAATTTAGGAAATTTTTGCACATGCACTTCTCAACTGCCATGTAATTGAACTTTCTTAAGTTCTAAAGTTCTAATTAGATGGCACTTCAAAGTATGCTCGGCCTAGTCTGATGCATCCTCCGGACACTGCTTCCGGAGCATTTTGCGGACTCTGCATGACTTACAACCATGCAGAGGTGGCAAACGAACTTTGCCATTGGCCACAGTGCCTACCCACCATTTTTGAACCAATAAATATTTTTTTTTTATAAATACATACATGCAAATACTGGTCTCCCCTCTCACTGAGTTATTCAATGGGAGTATACATAAAATTGCTATACAACACTTACAACATGTTGATTTTTTAAATTTAAATTATAAAAAATTATGATTATTTCCCATCCCTGATATAAATACGGTATTTAAAAAACAAAAACAAGGGAAAGCCGCATCTCAAAAGTTTAAAACATTTTGCAATGGGGAATCCCGCAAGCTACTCGCTTTATAAGGCCCAACGTGGCGTGGTGGAATAGAGATCTCGCAAATCTCAGATCAGAAAAAATGAAAGCTTGGTACCGATTCAAAATAACCCCCACACATCAAAACCTTGTTATATTTAAAAAGGCCAATGCTAAATTTCGGAAAGAGATGAATTTAGAAAAAAGGCGCAAATTTACTGAATTTACCGAATCCATTAATACGAGTTCCTCAGTCGCCGAAATTTGAAACAAAGTTAACAGGCTCAGTAACAGAAACACTTCAAAACCCCCTTTTATCATTAAAACCAATAACATTACCTTATCCGACCCAAAAATAATTGCTAACCACTTCGCTGCTGACTGGTCTAACTATTCAGCCGACTCTAATTTCTCCAACAGTTTCAGGTGTTCTAAAAATTCCGTTCACCAACTAACCTTAACGCTTGAAAAGCCTATAAGCAGCATAGAATTAACCATGTGCCTCGACAAATNACCCCCTTTTATCATTAAAACCAATAACATTACCTTATCCGACCCAAAAATAATTGCTAACCACTTCGCTGCTGACTGGTCTAACTATTCAGCCGACTCTAATTTCTCCAACAGTTTCAGGTGTTCTAAAAATTCCGTTCACCAACTAACCTTAACGCTTGAAAAGCCTATAAGCAGCATAGAATTAACCATGTGCCTCGACAAATCCAAAGGCAAAACCCCTGGCTTCGACCGCATTTCCTATAAGATGATGAAGTCCATATCAAACTCTGCCAATCTCGTCTATTATGATTTATTTTGGAACGAATTTCCGTCATCCCTTGTCAAGTTTGGTTTGCAGACAAACCGGTTTCGACGTTGTCTACTACAGCTGCCATGTAAAGGAGCGTAAATTCGGAGTTGGATTTGTGGTGGGAGAGAGACTCCGTCGCCGAGTACTGTCGTTCACCCCGGTGGACGAGCGTCTAGCCATAATCCGCATCAAAGCGAGATTCTTCAACATGTCGCTCATCTGTGCCCATGCCACGACGGAAGAGAAGGATGAGGCATCCAAGGATCTCTTCTATGAGCGCTTGGAGCGCACGTACGAGCTCTGCCCCCGTAACGATATCAAAATCGTGCTTGGGGACTTCAATGCCAGGGTGGGCAAGGAAGGGATTTTTGGAACCACCGTAGGAAAATTCAGCCTCCACGACGAAACGTCCGACAACGGATTGAGGCTGGTCGACTTCGCCCGAAACATGGTAGTATGCAGTACTAGGTTCAAGCATAAAAAGATCCATCAAGCTACGTGGCTGTCTCCGGATCGAAAAACGAGAAACCAAATCGATCATGTTGTGATAGACGGAAGGCACGCTTCCAGTGTTTTAGACGTACGCACACTCCGAGGCCCAAACATCGACTCGGACCACTATCTTGTTGCAGCCAAGATACGCACCCGCCTCTGTGCAGCAAAAAATGTGCGCCCAAATATGCAAGGAAAGCTTAACGTCGAAAAGCTGCAATCACAACAGACAGCCAGCGCTTTCGCTACTCGACTCTCACACCTGCTCTCAGAGAGCACTCTTCAACAAACCGACATATGCGAGCAGTGGAACCACATTTCCCGCTCATTAAGTACCGCCGCCGAAGAAGTAGTCGGATTTCAGCGAGCCCGAAAGAACAACTGGTACGATGAGGAGTGTCAGGAATCTGCAGAGAAAAAAGATGCCGCCTACAGGGCCACGCTGCGATCGGGCGCAACGCGCGCTATGTGGGACCGCTATAGGGATCTGAAGAGGGAAGCGAGACGTATTTGCCGCAACAAGAAGAGAGAGGCCGAAATACGTGAGTGCGAAGAGCTTGAAATGCTGGCCGACAGGAGGAATGCCCGAAAATTTTACCAGAGAGTTAGGCGACTTACGGAAGGTTTAAAGACCGGGGCGCACTCCTGTAAGAACAATAATGGCGACCTAGTAACTGATGTCCAGAGCGTACTTAAATTATGGAGGGAACACTTTTCCGCCCTACTAAATGGTAGCAGCACGGAAAGTTGTGGAGAAGAAGAACCCGAGCCCGCAGTCGATGATGACGGAGTCGACGTTCCACCGCCTGACTATGACGAGGTACGTATAGCAATAACGCGGCTGAAAAACAACAAAGCCGCTGGAGCTGACAGCCTGCCAGCTGAGCTATTCAAGTACGGCGGCGAGGAGTTGATAAGGTGCATGCATCAACTCTTGTGCAGAATATGGTCAGATGAACGCATGCCCGACGACTGGAATTTAAGTGTGCTCTGCCCAATCCACAAGAAAGGTGACCCCGCTATTCGCGCCAACTACCGCGGGATCAGCCTTCTAAGCATAGGTTACAAGGTCTTATCGAGCGTATTGTGTGAAAGACTGAAGCCCACCGTCAATGAACTGATTGGGCCTTATCAGTGTGGCTTTAGACCTGGCAAATCCACCATAGACCAGGTATTCACAATACGCCAAATCTTGGAAAAGACCCGCGAGAAAAGGATCGACACTCACCACCTATTTGTCGACTTTAAAGCCGCTTTTGACAGCACTAAAAGGAGTTGCCTATACGCCGCTATGTCTGAATTTGGCATCCCCTCAAAACTCATACGGCTGTGTAAAATGACGTTGAGCAATACCACCAGCTCCGTCAGAATAGGGAAGGACCTCTCCGAGCCGTTTGATACCAAACGAGGTTTCAGACAAGGGGACTCCCTTTCGTGTGATTTCTTTAATCTTATGTTGGAGAAGATAATAAGAGCCGCAGAACTGAACCGCTCAGGCACAATACTTTATAAGAGCGTACAATTGCTGGCGTATGCCGACGACATCGATATTATCGGTAAAAACAAGGGCTACGTCTGTTCTGCCTTCTCGGGATTGGATAGAGAAGCAAAGCGAATGGGTCTGGTGGTGAACGAGGACAAAACGAAGTATCTCCTGTCAGCACACAAACAGTCAGAGCATACGCGTCTTGGCACCCACGTCACTGTTGACAGTTACAAGTTTGAAAAAGTAGACGACTTCGTTTATTTGGGAACCAGCATTAACACCAATAATAATGTCAGCCTTGAAATCCAACGGAGAATCACTCTTGCCAACAAGTGCTACTTTGGGCTGAGTAGGCAATTGAGAAGTAAAGTCCTCTCTCGTCGTACAAAGATCACACTCTATAAGTCACTCATCATGCCTGTGCTGGTGTATGGCGCGGAAGCATGGACAATGAAAGCATCTGATGAGGCGGCTCTTGGAGTTTTCGAGAGAAAGATTCTGCGAAAGATTTACGGACCTTTACGCGTTGGTGATGGCGAATATCGCAGACGATTTAACGATGAGCTGTATGAGCTTTACAACGATATGGACATAGTGCAGCGAATTAAAATACAGCGGCTCCGCTGGCTTGGCCATGTCGTTCGAATGGACACCGACGCTCCAGCTCTGAAAGTATTCAACTCGGAACCCGCTGGTGGTAGCAGAGGAAGAGGGAGGCCCCCACTACGATGGAAAGATCAGGTGGAGAAGGACTTGGCTTCACTTGGCGTTACCAATTGGCGTCAGTTGGCACAGAGGAGAAACGACTGGCGTGCTTTGCTGAACTCGGCCAAAATCGCTTAGGCGGTTACAGCGCCAAAAAAGAAGAACAGAAGATTAATTATTAGAAATGCCATGATGTCCTTTTTTTATTTTAGAAGCAGGTAAAAGGTTAATCTTCGCTGTCTCGATATTAACATCCGTTATGTTCTCTCTGTATAGTTTTTGCCTGCAGGTAGGTAAAAGTCGGTGCTTTTTGTCCTGGTGGTACTTTGTGGTGTGTTCGGAGTGTCCATGTCTGTTGTTTTGTTGCCATTTGTCTTTTTCTCGTAAATTAATTTCAAGGGTTCGAATATAACATCCGATGCGGTATTTGTTTGTTCGTTAATTATTTTGCCGTCGAAGGTTTTTAGTTTGTATATTTCCATATTTTCTAGTACGTTTAGTCGTTGGCCGTTATGTTGTACATGCAGTAGTTTTACTGCCTTTCTTATTTGCGTTGGTGAACATTTGTTGTTAAACATATGGTCAGCAAAAATTTCGTCTATTATCTTTATATAACTCTGCTCTAGACTCCGGTGTTATCTTATCTTGCCTTTTCAAAGTTATGGAGCATATTATAGCCAACCGCATTGCCTGGTTTTCAAACTCGCTGCAGCTCATTGATCGATGCCAAGTCGCCTTTCAGCCTAACCGAAGCACCACTGACGCCTTTCTCCACATAGACTACTATGTAACCAAAACTCTGTCCGCGCGGCTTCACCCTTCCATTCTATCAATAGACTTCGAGAAAGCATTTGACCGCATCGGCTCTCACATTATCCTTAAATGTATTCACACCTGGGCAAAAGGTCCAAAATTTTCCGATTTGTCAAAGCTTTCCTATCAAGCAAGCGATTTAGGGTTAGGATGGATAACACGTTTTCTAGCATTTTCCCATTGGAAAATGGGGTTCCGCAAGGTTCTCCACTTTCGGTTGTCCTCTTCTCCATAGCTTTTAACCAGATCAGTCAAAATATAAAGAGCCACAATTTTTCGATCACTGTCTTTACGCAGACGATCTATACATCCTCGGCAAAAGAAGCAACGCCTCGGAATCAAAAGAGTTATTTGAGAATATTTTAAGAAACATTTCCTATTGGGCGGAATACTCTGAAGTAAAAATATCTTTAGAAAAAACAAAAAATTTTCATGTCTGTAGAAAACGAAAATGTGATTTTTACAATTATAAGAAATCTTTCAATAATTTCGAAATCGAAAATGTGAAAGAACTAAAAATTCTAGGCATAATCTTTTCTAGTAACTGCACTTGGAATAAACATTTCCTATATTTAAAGAAGACATTAGCTGCCAGAATATCTTATTTTGCAAGCAAAAAATGTCATATACACATCAATACACTCGCATACGTAACAAAGGCCTTAATTCTTAGCAAGATAGATTACGGGCTTTACCTATATGGCAAGCCCCCGAAATCCACCTTAAACTCCTTTAGTCCAGTTACCACCAAGCCGCAAAAACATGCAGCTATGCCTTTAGAACAACGCCTACCAATAAAATTTTGGCAGAAGCGGGTCTACCAACTTTAGCGGATAGAGTTTATCAAATCCACGCACGCTTAATGCCCAAAGTCACCTTCTTATCCGGTTCCGTTATCGACAACGACGTCAGAAGCATTAATTCTCATCGAAGCAAGATCCCGAGAGTGGCCTCCTCGCTTCACCTGCTTCTCGAGATCAAAAACAGTTTAGGCCTTCCTATCACCGAAGAAAGAAATCAAACACCGCAGCCTTCATGGTCCATCAAAAAATGTTCATGCAATCCTAGTCTATCTAGACTAAAAAAATGCGACACTTCCGGTAAGTGTTCTACAGAATGTTTCTGGAATGCAAGGCTCGTTATGAGGCAGACAATGGGATACTATGGTTTACAGACGGATCTAAAACAAACGGCATACCCGCAAGTTATGCAGTGGTTAACAATAATGCCCACACTATAAGGATGCAAATTCTGACTGACATAGTATCTTCTTTCACTGCAGAAGCCACCGCAATACGAAGCGCGATCACTTTAGCGTTAGATAGTCCCTCTAAGAAATTTTAAACCCATCCCCGAGCGCCAAGGCAGTTAACGTGAACAGAGATATGCTCATACAAAATGAGAATAAAATTCGTTTACCTTGGATCCCAGGTCATATTGGTATTCAGGGCAACGAGGCAGCGGACAGAGCAGCAAAATCAGCATGTACAGTATAGTGGTCCAAAAAATTTAAGTTGGAATTTTAATGCCGGCACCCCCTGGGATTGTTCTATATCGAAAGAAATATACCCCTATTTTTTATTTTGAAATCAGTCAAAAAATATTTATGGGGTGCTCAAAGCGCTCAAAGTTTTCCATGTATTTTATATGAAGAAAAAACCATTTTTCGTAGAAATGGTATAAAACTCTTAAAAATCAATATTTTTCAATCGGAAAACTGTGGTTCTCTTCAGGAGACTTCCAGTATTAATATCCAATTGTTTATTTAACCATTTTTTATGATTAAAGATTTTTCCATTGCATTTTCTAGGGGTTTTGGAGGACCTATAAAATTTAGTTACTATGAAAAAATGGTGAAAGAGACAATTGCGTATTATTACTGGGAATCTCCTGAAGATAAGAAAAGTTTTCCGATCGAAAACTGTTGATTTTCAAGAAATCTACACTANCAGTGAATGCAGGCGGCATGACACAATAGGGTGCACTATGGCTAGTCATGTCGGCTGGGCTGGGTTCTTGCCTTCACCGCTGTTCCCTGCGCCATAGCAGAGAAAAGTCATGCCTTGTCAAACGTCGTTAACGGACGGACACACAACAAAATAAATTCAAAATTCCACAAAAAAATCCGTTAACAAAAATAGCTGAAAAAGAACGTTAAATTAAATATCGAAAATAAGATTGAAAATCAAAAGAAACCAAGAATCTAACCAAACTAACAAAAAGAAAATGAACACCCGAAATAAAAAAAACAGGGCCGAATATAAGGGCGCCACTGGTGTCGTTGTGACGCCCGGTGCTAGCCCACCCTCTTCCATGGCTACCGTCGCACCCTAATGTCGGTAGCCCCATCATTAAGAACCTAATGTGCCTTCCTAAGAAAAAATAGAGATCAGCATTCCCATTTAATACTATAAATTTATTGAGAATTCATTTTTCTTAACCTAATTCTTAACAGCTAAGGAATCTTAACCCTATCATCTCTTAAAACTTAATTCCTAATATCTAAATCATGTATCAAAAAAAAGTAAGTATTTCTAAATAGCTAGGTAGGTGGTAATTCTTCTTAAGACTAGGGGAATATCAATGTTAAAACTATAATTAAGGTAAGTATTTCAGGGACCTATAATTAGGGTAATTAGTTAAGATACTTAAACTAAGGTATGTATAAGGTTTTTGAAAAAGAACAAAGGAAGTTAAATTGAGTCACGCAGGTAAGTAGGTTTAGGAAAAGTCTGGTAGGTTTCTAATTCAAGGTAAGTCCGGTAGGTATATCTAAGGTAAGTCAGGTAAGTGGTTCATCAGGTGAGTCTAACCAAAGAAAATTTGAATTAAGTTAAGCATGTATTTAATCTAAGGCTTAGTGAGTTTTAAGTGCTTATTCCTCATAATTTATTATATTTGTCGGTGTTAATTTCGTTTCTTTTTTTCCTTTTTTTTCTTATTTTCTGTTTTGGTTAAGATTTATTATTATTGTTATTTAGGTTGTTTTATTTTTTGTTTTTAAATGGCCAGTTTTTCTTTTATTTGATTTTTAAATATTTACGAAGTTAAAATTATTTTATTTTGTTTAAATTTTTACAAAATCGCGTTTTATTTCACTCTAGTTAACGAAATTTTATTTTAATTAATTTGTTTGAATTGTTATTAATTTACGTTAGTTTAAATTAACTCAAATTAATTTAATTTAATTAAATTTTAGTTATTTATTCAAGGTATATAGATTTTTTGTTGTCTTTATACAAAAAAAAATTATTCAAGGGTGTTCATGTTCTGTTGTTTTACTTAAGGTTGGTCTATATGCTACGCAGGGGTACTTAAACCAAAACAATTTAAGTGAAAATTGAATTTAAAATTTTGGTTAATAGACCATTATACGCGGATACAATCAAAAGAATGAACGGAGATGAACAATAAAAAAAAAGTTTTATTTTCACTTATATCGCTAGTGAAAATTATCAGTAATTAAGGTATTGTGAAGGTCTTTTAGTTTATGACTTAAGTTTGAAGTTTTAAGTTTACAAATTCTTTTGTTTTCAGGGTTTTCGTTACTTATATAAGGTACAAGGTGTAGTAAACAAGGTGTGATTGAGAACTCAATGCGTTTTCTTGTAAGACATCACAATGTCCCAACAAATTATGACCCGATTCAAAATTATCAAAACAAAATTTTGTTTCAATGTCAAATTCAATCGCACCTTGTTAAATACATTTCGTATAGGTATGTGTACAAATAAATTTTTCTTTGTCTTATAAGTTAATTAATTTTCTTGGTTTCCGCTCTCGATTTCTTAGTTATAAAATCCTTTAATTTCTCTGTTTCGCTTCTTAGTTAAATAAACTTCCTGATATAATTATATTTCTTTCCTCTGCTTTAAAATAACTACGCAAAAAGAAATTGATTGGTACTTTCCGTAACTCCCCCAACTCGTAGCAGCATGCCTTGGAAGGGGGCGATGCTGTTGTTGAAGTTGCTTCGGTTATAGCGCTGGAGGGATTGTTATTGTTGTTGTCTCGCGTTGCACCCGCGCTGTGGCGGTTGTTGTTGCTGTAGTCGCGCGGTGTTGTTGCTATAGTAGCGCGTGTTGTATTTCCGTCGTCGTGCGTGTTGTACCCGCGGCTGTGGCTGCTGTAGTCGCGCGTTGTTGTTGCTGTAGTCGCGCGGTGTTGTTGCTATAGTAGCGCGTGTTGTATTTCCGTCGTCGTGCGTGTTGTACCCGCGGCTGTGGCTGCTGTAGTCGCGCGTTGTTGTTGCTGTAGTCGCGCGGTGTTGTTGCTATAGTAGCGCGTGTTGTATTTCCGTCGTCGTGCGTGTTGTACCCGCGGCTGTGGCTGCTGTAGTCGCGCGTTGTTGTTGCTATAGTAGCGCGTGTTGTATTTCCGTCGTCGTGCGTGTTGTACCCGCGGCTGTGGCTGCTGTAGTCGCGCGTTGTTGTTGCTATAGTAGCGCGTGTTGTATTTCCGTCGTCGCGCGTGTTGTACCTGCGGCTGTGGCGGTTGTTGGTGCTGTAGTCGCGCGTTGTTGTTGCTATCGCGCGTCGTCGCAATAGCCGCTGCTATGGCGGCGTTGTTGTCGCTCCTGTGCTGACCGCTGCTATGGCGGTTGTTGTTGCTTGCGCGCGTTGTAGCCGCTACTGAGGCGGTTGTTGCGTAGTCGAGCGTTTTGCCCCCGCGGCTGTGCCGGTTGTTGGTGACTATTTTTGCCTCGCTGTGCCGCTGTTATAGCGGCTGCTTATGTGGCCGCCGTTGTTGTTGTTGCGGTGGCAGTCCCACTTAAGAACAGACCAGAGCAGCTATAGCAGAAATAAAAACAGTTAGAGAAAGAAACAATTCTAATAGAATACAGTTTTGCTATATGTCTTACCCCATGATATAAAAATAGCAGGTAGTTTCATTTATTGACATTCGTTGTTATTGCCGACCACTTGACTCTTTACCAGTTTGTGACATTTAACTAAAATCATGCTCCCAGATTCACTAGTGGGAAAATTTTTATTTTTTTTTAAAAGAGTAAAAAAAAAAATTTAAGTTAGTTAAGTTGGATCAAAATATTAAAAGAAAATTCTTGCGCGTTTCCAAACTGCAAGAATTCGGTACATTCGGTAATGCCCTGCAACTTGTAACAGTGCTAATTTTTGGAGTTCTCGGAATTTTCTGATGGCACTGCAAAAAAAAAATATATACAAAAATATAAGCTCGAAACTAGGTATTTGTGACAAGAAGTAACCACATAAGATGGAAACTACTGCTCATTTNAATATAAGCTCGAAACTAGGTATTTGTGACAAGAAGTATCCACATAAGATGGAAACTACTGCAGTCTCATTTTATAAAATTTTTGTTTATAGGAAAACGCATAGTAAGGCAGTTTGCGTACACCGGTTCGGTTATTTGTACAATGATTTTGGTTATCGTGCCCGAACACGTGACCCGAATCAAAGAAATTTTAACAATACGTCTAGTCAAAGGATTACACCTTAACCAAAAAAAAATTCGGTTTGAAATATGCACTTTTCTGTAAAGTTGGAGGTGGATTTTGCGTAAAAATTCTGTGGATGTCGTAACCGGGGTTGGTCTGATTAGGTTAATTGGCTAGCGCGGCCGAAGACCACCAACGCGGAAAGAAGCTTTGCGCAAAAAATACTGCCGATGGCCTAACACAAGTTAATTTTTCTCTGCAAAAAAACTTACCTTACTGCCAATCTGGGGGTGATTAGCTAGGTCCCACTCGCCTGTTCAGCAGCTTTTGGAGGGTGCTCCGGGTGGTCGTCGATACTAACGCTATTCACACCGCTTCCTTTTTTTCCTGATTCGGGCTAGCAACGCGTTCACCAATCGACACTTGCACTTTTTGTATCACTTTTGTTCGTGCGAAGAATTCGACACTTTTACATGTGCAAATTCGACTGCACCTAATTTAAGTTATTAAACTCCGCAAAATTGCAATTACACGGAATTTTCCACCTCAATTTGGTTATTTGCTATTCACTTTGCGAATGCGCCACAAAAATGATCGTACAACTCAAACAAATGAAAACCATTCAGCTCGTGCAGTAAAAAGTAACTCGTAGCAAAAACGTAAATGGCTGACATGGGGGTTGCCAGCAGGTTTTTATACCCTTGCACTGCGGGAATATTCCATTTGGAAGAATAACGGGCACTGCGTCATTTGGACTAGTTCCGTTACTCTTCCAAATGGAATTTGCCGCAGTGCAAAGAGGATATCAAAAAAATCCGGGGTTGCCGTGACTCCCCTTAACCGCAAAAAAAAACTTTGAAAATAGCTAGTTAACAATTTTGACAGTTTCGTGACNTGTTATTTTTTTTTTTTTTTTTTTCGAACCGGTTCACTTTTCAACTTTTGGTTTCCATGTATTTACTATGGTCGGATGAACAGTTTTCGGGCGAAACTCAGGATAAGGCAGAATATTGTGGGCGGTAATAAGGAATGGAAATCAAAATGGAATCCGATAAACAAAATAACGTCCGTTACTTGCAAGTTATAAAATAGAAGTAAATTTAACCATGTCAGCAACAGACGAAATAGAGCTTCTGCACGAGCGTTTGTGTGGGTTTTTCTTTTTTTTTCAACTGTCAAAATTTTTCTTTGTGTTTGGCACAGTAAAACTCAATTTATTCGTACACCATACCGAAAAAGTTACCGATTGCCACCGGCTCTAT
>NW_016157677.1:210412-224527 GCF_001687245.7 Rhagoletis zephyria | reverse complement strand
AAAAAGTATTTTGGCGGAAATTTCTTGCACTATCTGAGTCAAAGCCGTATTTGTGGAAAATTAAGTTCACGATATGGCAGTTGTGAATTAAAAAAAAAAAATAATGCTTAACAAAATGCTAGAAAAATTATGAACTTTCGGCTCTAAACATTTCGATCTTTCCTCGACCTCATTTGTAAAGAAATAAATATTATACCAGCATGCTAGTAAGTTATATGCTTCGAGCCTGATGGTACAATCACTTGGTGGAACCAGCAAGCTGGTGTCGTATATTTTCCCTTTTATACAAAAAGGTTTTTGGCTGGATAAAATATTAGCTTTTTTTCCAGAGTTCATTTGTTTTTATACACCATTACTTATTGAAAATGTTTGCGTGTATACTTATATATGTATATGTAAGTAAACAATTTTAGCTACCATTTTTAGCCACAACGACTTTTTTTAGCCCTTTTTTAAAAGGAATTTAGCTACCACTAAAAATTTTTCGCGGCAACACTGCCTACAAGGCCTTTTCAGACTGACCGATTCTCAATACACTCAAATATAAACCAATACACATAAAAAACGCAGTAAAAATTTCCCTTCAATTTTAAGGCAGTAAAACAACGACCTTAAGTTAACATCAACCGAGGGGTGCAAAATCACAGTTACACAAAGAACTGGTAAGATTTTTCAGAAATCCCTTGAATCCTGATGTAAAATATGATGCCAAAAGACTGCAGATCTCCCATTTAGATGACCGGTCATATGACCGGCAGATGTCTCGTAGGATTCCCAGAGAGTTTTGCTTTACATAGAAATTTGTGCTCTTTTATTTTCATTTTGACTCACTTCAGTGTTGGTTCCTTTAATTCAAGTTGGCATTCGGTTTTTTGTAATTTAAATAAGCTCTCAGCAACATATATACATATTTGAAATTTAAGAAAACAAGGCAAATAGCAAAACCGGCTAAAACGGCTAATTTTTTTCGAAATTTCTCCGGCTGTTTGCTATCTTAACCGGCTAAATCTAGCCGGAAAACGGCTAAAATGGCAACACTGTTCATAAGTTTGCAAACAACGATTCAATTAGTTATGACTCATACTCTTTTTACCTATATTCATAAACAAAATAGCTGCTAATAATATTTAAGATTTGTACAAGAAAAGTGTCGTATGTTTTTCGAAAACAAATCAAGTTGAATTAAAATGTAGGTCATAGTAGACGCCCCAGCAGAGCAACACGCATACAACAGCAAGCACCAAAGGCAAATAGGTATGACACCCACATCAAACTAAAAGTTGAACAAATAGTAAAAATAAGAAGTGAGCAGTAAAAAAGGAAAAGAAAAATCACAACTTCAATAGAAGTATGAAAAAGGCTTTAAAATACAGCATCACTACTTGGCAAAATAAGGCAAATAATTGGCATTAAATTCAGCAAAATTTATGATACTCGTAATACAAAAGTGAGAGAGTGGCATAAACGATGGCAAAACGTTTGGCAAATTGCTCAAACGCAAAACCAAAAAAGGTTTACAACTTTATAGAAATACAAGTCAAACAAAAACGGATCACAAAAAGGCTGCCTGTAAATATTTATTTATGCTTAGCCAAGAAATTGGCCTCAAACGCTTGCAGCTGCAACAAACAATGCGCCACGCAATCGTGCTGCAAAACAAATACAAATACAAAATGCTTTGCAGGCGACAACAATATTGCAACAGCGCATCAACCCACGCACAACAAAAACACAAGCTATTATAGCAACGTCTACAGCCAAAAGTGGCAAACCAAATTCGAGTAACTGACGAAAACACCTCAAAAAATTATGGAGGGGAAAAATGCATTTGAAAAAGAAAAAATTACATCTGCAACACATTGCGCTCACATGCGAAGGAAATATGTAATTTAGCAACGCCTAAATGGCACTACCAAAAATTGATGACGTAAAATTTATGGCTGCAATTTCCGTTGCTGGAGGTGGCAAGCGAACAAGTGGAAATAATCTCGCACACATCTGCGCGCACGCGCATTTCCAACTTTTATGAGCGCGTATGCATGCAATGTGTAAATTAAGACGTTTAATGGCCGCTAGCTAGAGCAACAAAGTTGTTTGACTTTCGCAAGATTTTTTTTATTATTATTTTTTTTTTTTGTTTTTGATTTTAAAATCGCATTTGATGATGAGTTATACAGCGCGAGCACTTTAGGCAAGCAATAAATAAATCATTTTTGAATTCGTAATTACTTTAGCGCCCACATGACCAAAAACGGTTAATAGCATTATTTAATTAACTGACTTAGCAACAGCAACAACTACAACAATAATACTAATAATAGTTTTAACTGTCAGATGAAATGGAAATATTGCGAGCTGCAAGATATCCATACGACAATGCTACATCTCATATAGATTGAAGTAAATTATTTTTTATAAGGATGTAAAATGGGCAGATCTGTTATTAAAAAAAAAAAACACCAGCTGAGACATGCACCAGATTATGGTATTGTTGGATAGTGGAGCTACGATTACTCGGGACAACAAATAACGCTTTTAATAGAGCGAAATTTACTAAGAATGCGGGCGACAGGGCGGCATATCGTCGCAGTTTCAATGCAACAAGAAGAAGAAGGCATCGTCCTACTCCTCCCAGCTTCCTGGAAAGGCCAGGTGCAGGCCACACTAAAAACAGTCTTGAAATATTAATCCATCTAGTGTATAGCTACTTCCCTGGATGTGTCAATATAGAAGGGACAGCCATCTTTGTGGCAGCAACCTTATCGCTTACAAATCGATTAAATCGTCATATGTAAAATACAAGATAACTCTGGCTATCAGATCTTTCCACCTTAGGAATCTTCGGGTCTAAAAACCAGTAGCCACAATATCATCCTGCCTAACGAAATTTCACCGAGGTAAGTGCGACCTTCACACCTAAAGCCGAGCCAAACAATACATACGATTTTCGACCCACCAATCACTCTTCGTTTCTCCACAAGCTGTTGAAGAGACTTTCGATTTTAAGTTCCTACTTCCGATGCCTAATATGATTACTCTTTACAACACAATACAACGGTTCAAACAGCCTTGCACCAAATGGTTGCATGTATTGAACAGGCGCTATACTTAAAAGAACTCGCCCTTAGTTGCGCAAATTTATGCCTCCCACCACATCGAAAGCTATTCGAGGTGTTGTGTATGCAGATAAAGCAGTTATCCTGGTGGTACCAAGTTCATATCGAAGGACAGAAAAAAAAAACAAATCCTACATAATCATCCCGCAAAGCATGTCTAGATATGCAGGGTTAATTTTTGGCCAGAGAGAGCCTTCATCATGTGTCCTTATAAATAAACCGTAGCGTTGTCATTGCAGTTATTGTAGCAACACAAATCCACGAAAGTACTCGGTCTTTGGAACTGTGATCAGTTGATGATCCTTAGCAGGGTTTCCCCGATCATACGATCGATTCAAGCCGGCTATTATACATTGATTCTATAAATTTGTCTTAGTCTGTAAAGTAAATTACGATAAGCTCCGGCATTTTTGTATCAAAATTTTCTGTAGGAGTTGATCATTGACATTATCAAAACTTAGGCAACATTAAAGTGATCAGCACTCAAAATTATGCTATCGACACCGCCAGTCGCATATTCTAGAAGAAAAAACGCTATGCCAATTGAAACCAGATTTTAATTAAATCAACTAAATCCAACTTAATGACAAACATAATGCAACTGCATGCAAGTCCTCCTACACTTGTCCAAAAATTAACCAAAAATACTTAGAGTGGGATATGCAATCACCGCCAAAAATAGCTGCTGCCATAATGACTAGCTAGGTAGGTGTGCTAAGCAAATAACAGTGATTAAGTCTTAGACTAAAAATTATGAATAAACAAAATAAAACCGGTTGCTTAGTAAACTTTTCGGAAATTGAATAAATACAAAAGTCGTCACTTGAATCATTGATGCGGAGGGGTTAAAAGTAAGCTAATTTAATTTTTTTTCGAGCTACGGTAGTTTCTATGGGCTTTCATTCATAAAAATCGCTACTAAAACGGCAAGAAAAATTATTTTTTTTCTTTCCTACTTTTTTGGTGCTACATTTATTGGCGGCATACACCCATTCATATTTTTTCAAGGTACATTAGGGTGGTACAAAATAAGTAAAGTCGGAATTTTAATGCTTTCAGGCCCTAGGATTGTTCTATACCTGAAATATTCCCCAATTTTTTCATTTTGAAATCAAAAAATATTTAGAGGTGACTTAAAGCGATTTCGAAATAAAAAAAAACAGGGTAATATTTTTTTTTACTTTTAAGTACATACAGTAAAACCCGCTTAAGTACCTCACGAAAAATTTCAGCTTTTTGAAGAACTTAGGCGGGTTGGGTACTTAAAAGAACCCGCTTAAGTACCTCGATGCGGGTACTTAGCGAACATAATTACTGATGTAGTTTCATCTTCTTGTTAACTTACATAAATACTTGAATAACAACATTTAATGGAGTATACATAGTTTAAAACCAAAATCGTAGCATTATTTAAACACATAAACAAGTAAAGAAAAACTTTATTAAAAAAAATATTTAGTGCAATGGTATGTCATTTTTACAAAAATTAAATTGTTTAAAAAGTCAAAGTTGGACATATCAATTTTTACCAAATTCAAATTGATATTGTTTGCCACTTATGTTTATTCATTAATTTTTAAGATTTTTCAATCAATTAAAATTCATTTCATTCCCTAACAAATACCTAAGCTTAAGATTTTGTAGAATACTTAAAAAAAAAATTCATCATAGTTTCAAACATTTTTCTCAGAAGTGTATTTTGGGTATACAGAAGTGCATTTTGAGTATATAGCCCATTCAATATTAGTGTAATAATGTGCAAGTTTCAAGTGGCTAAAAGTTACCGTTGATTTTTTAGAATTTTTTTACCGAAGGTGTGTAGTGCTGCTAGTGAATTTCAAAATACGTAAATATTTTAAGGAATTTTAAAAGAGCATTTATAAGGGAAAAATAATAGGTAGAATTGTAAATGAGGCACGAAAAAATTAGGTACCTAGGCGGGTGGGGTAAATAAGCGGGGAGATACTTAAGAGGGATTTTCTTCAGATTATATTAAAAAATTCACGGTGTCCAAAAATGTTGGTTACTTAAGCGGGTTAGGTACTTAAGCAAAGGGGTACTTAAGCGGGTTTCACTGTATGTATATACATATAAATTCGTAATATTTATTTACTGTCTTGTGTTCATTTTTCTACTTAATTCAGCATGCTCCATTTGACCTTGACTGATTAAGCATCGATTTGTCTAAATAAGTATGCAATGCAAAATAAAAACTTGTATGTGGGTGTTGAAGATAGCTTTTTAAGCCGAAGTGTCAATAACTTGAAAGCTCATCAAGGGCAACTATGGAAATGGCTATCAGCAAATAATATTCCTATTAATTAATTAAATCAAAATAAATTTAGATAGTCAACAAATGAATGTTAAACTTTTTTTATAAATTTCTTTAAACTAAAGGTAAGCTATGTAAATAAGTAAATCGTTCATCCAACGCTTACACAATAATTGTAATTATTACTCAGCTTTGAATTAATATTTGTTATACTTGAAATATCTTGTTTTTTTTTGCAAAACATCAGCATTAGATCATCAAGAGTGTTTCATAATGGATAGAGCATCAACACAAGGTACGTCAATAATTATTCACTTACAATTTGTGAGCGCATTGGAAATCAAGATCAATTCAAGATCAGCCATTGATTCATTTATAAAGTATGTTTCATTGACTTTTTCCTTTCAAGCGAATGCGCTTTCATGAAAATAATAAAAATCTAAATGATGAATGTACAATTAGTTATGATCTGAGTGGATCTGAATGCAAAGCTGACAGAAATCTTGAAGAATTATTCTATGAAATAAATTGATGTGAGATCAGCATTCGGCTTTGACTGGCATCCAGATATATGATGGAAAGCTTTTGTAATTTTGTAACTTACTCTTTAAAGACTAAGAAAAATATTTCTTTAGTGCTCTCTAATGAGGTGAAGTATTTGGGCTCATTTCCTGTAAGTAAGCTTTTCTGTAAACCCTAAACCGAGGATAGCGTAAATAAAGCGTCGCTTGCTGAGGTTTCATGGGCAAGCGCCGGGATCTCGTGGATTGCGGTTTACTGGCTCTATAAAACCTGACGGTGTGACCTTGTTTGGTGAAGCGGACTAGATAAAGCCACCATCGCTTTTCCAACATTAGAATTTCAAGAAATTTTAATCTCATTTTGGTCCGAACTGATCACCGAACATCCCAGCCAGGGTCCTGTGACTTCGGCGAGGAAGTCTCCATAAATTGCAAATTCTGGCTACCGTACCACTGCAGTGTTTTTTTAATAGGAGGTAGCCTCAAACAATAAACAGGAAAAACAAAACACTTTAAGGAGGTTAACATAATGACAGCTGAGCGGAAGATCGTTCTATCTCGGCTGTCGGTTCCAAAACGCGCTATCTCAGCAAATGGTTAGAAAACGCCCTATTTCAGCGGCAGTTATAAATATTGAATTTATATTGATAGAGCATTTTCGATAGGGCGTGTTTGAACCAAATTCTCATATATGGCGTTCTTCAACTAAATTCTGAAATGGGGCGTTCTTCAACTTCTGCTGATATAGGGAAGTTTTGAGCCGAGGTAGGGCGAACTTCCACTCAGCCGACAAATATATTCTGATAGCCAAGCTGTAATCAGGGTCATTGGATCTTTGACATCACGTTCGAAAACGGTCGGGGAATGCCTGAATTCTTTTTTAACCGTATCAGATCACTTCAGTCATGGCTGAACAGCTATCAAAAAAAGTCCTGCTGAGAATTGCCGCCGAGCAAAGAAAGCAAAGGGCTCTGCTAGCTACATGTGGTCTGCTTCCGAACATGTGGGCTTTTATTAAGCTGAGTGAATGCTGGAGGAAAACCTGGGAATGCAAGGCAGCTAAAACATTCTGGCTTCGGGTAAAACGGCGGTCATTTGGGGAGCTATTAGAACTTAACAAATACTGGTAGCAGTTGGACTTAGCATTTCCAGATCAGAGTGCGTACGGTAAGGCTTAACACCACCTCGAGATCTTACTGCAACATCTGTGTTTTACTCAGCTGTCCAGCTTTCTCGAGCTTAAGTTTTAAACACCTTGGGTCTCTTCATTTTACCCCTTCTTTCGAGCTTTCGAGTGTAGAGCTTAGCCGCTTGTGGAGCTTTGTCGCGTGCAAAGGGCGTATTTGCACGACAAACCTATAGAAACTCCCAGCAGAAACTCCCTAAGTTTTGAGCTTCAGCTTCAAATATGTCAGGGATGCTCTTCAAAGCTCTCTGTAGATTTTATATGGACACGCACAGAGTAAAAGCTCTCACCGAATTAAGTACACTATTGGCCCATATTCAGCCTTATCGCGAACCTCGTGTGAATAAATCATCCCATAATTTAACAGAAAAACGAAAACAAATTGGGAAAAATTGTTCTTCTTTTGCTTTATAATTTTTGGGAATATTTGTTCACAAGGAATTCAAAATAAGGCCGATTTTCTCCGCACATTTTCTTCGACAAACCAAATTGACTCATCTATGCTTCATACATGTGGCTTTATATGTGTGGACATAATATGTATCCATTTGAATAATTTACTCACCATTTTCTTCGCCGAAAAGACGCGGTGCATTACGCATCACCACCGACCTGCAACGAAAGAAAATTTTACATGGATCCAATTAATATTTCAGTAGTCAAAAAATGCACAAATTAAAAACTAAAAAATAAAAACAAAAACAAGTAGATAGTACAATTAACTTTTGCTTATAACGAGCAAAGCTGCACATGCACACATACATCTATGTATGTATACAGGATCCAGAAAAATGAGACTAAACTGCTGTTTGGAATTGGCGCGCAACATTTCACGCATCATTCAACGGCAGCAACATGCATCATCAACAGATGCAGCAGATTTTCATAATTAATTGCATTGGATGTGGCAAAGAAATGTGGCAGGCTAATGAAAAGCAAAATAACAAAAAAAAAACACATACGCATGCACATGCACGCACATGTCAACTTATTATTGTGGCGAGCAAAAGGGAACCAGCAGATGGAACTATAATGGAGCTATGGAAAAGGGCTTTCTTCGGCATGCAGCACTCTATTTATTCACTCCAATGAAAGCGTGTTTATATGTATGTAAGTAAATTTGTATGCACGTTACAAAGTAGCTGCACCGCCACACATTTTGTTGAATGTTGGCTGTCATTAAATTAAGCAGAACAGGCGCCCAGCACCGCTGCTACGGCTGCTGCACTCAGCTTTTTTTCTGTGTTGGCGCAGTGGCTCTATGGATTTTTGCTTTGGGTTTAAGCAGCTACATACATATGTACTTGGCGCGGATAATATTATGAAAATAACATAATTTATAGACGTGCTGATTTATGACTGTCGAAGGTGGCATGAAAAGTAAAAATACCTATTTATTAAAAATTTATATGCTGCCTCAGGCTTGTTGCTCCCTCAGAAGAGCGCATAAATTTGTTTCGAGGAAAGTACTGCAAAAGAAATGAGAACAAGTGGAGGTTGTGAAGCTATTGAATATAATTTTATATGATTTAAAAGCCATTTAATCACATAATTCTAAAAATAAAATAAACAAGCCATTTTTAAGCAAAAAACAATACCGACTTTAATTCTCATATACAAATTTAAGAGTAATGTTAATTTCCTCGTGATCCAATGATCGGATCAAAACCAAAAAGGGATTAGTATGGGACCACTTCGGAGATGCCACCTTTCCCTCGAAAATATTATATTATAGAAATCGGTTAACGTGGTCCAAAGTTATGCGGCAACATACATACATAAAGAAAAATAAAAGAATAAAAAATATTCCGATGAATTGATAACCTTCTCTTTTTTCAAGTCGGTTAAAAATATATGTACACTATTTGATTTAAAAAAAAAATATGTAATATTTAACCTTAATTGTTGAACCCGACACTAGAAAAAAAGGTCAGCTATGGTTCTAGAGGTCGACCGCATTTAAGCAAACTTTATTTAATTAACATTTAACATAGCAGAATATGTTTCAACCAAAAACAATCACGAGTCAGCTCGCTTTTGTCTCAAATGTGTCGAGGTGCACCCTTTCAATTTGTCATAATACTTTTACTGTTTATTATTATCTTCGTTTTTATTTGTTTATATTCGCATACATATGTACATAGTTATGTACATTCAGAAAAAATCACGCTCTTAACAACCGTCTCGCATTTTTCAATGTAAAAGTGAAAAATCGCTTTCCGCCCTTTTAAGTGCTCGGCTATTTGTTTTCCCGTGAAGTGTTGCATAATTAGTTTTGATTGTCTGGAAATCATTTTTCATGCACGGGTTGTGAATACTTACATATGTGGCTAGTAAGTGAACGCGCCGTAATTAATTTTTGATTTGTAGATATTTTTGTTACAAACCAGAACACACTCTAAAAATATTTTCACATAGAACCAAAATTATTTTAAAGAATTAAAATGACTTCAAGAGATCAGCGTTCTAATTATAAATTATAAATTATAAAATAATGCAGCTTGAAATTTTTAGGAGAAAAGGCATGTATACAGAAGAAAGAGACAGATGAGGGAAATCCGGGTATCAGATCACACTAACTGACATTTTCTTTCTTATCAGGTTAGCTTTTATTAATTTTACAACAATAAAATACACTGAAGGTTCTGGCTGTGCGCTATGTTTGGGACCCGCTACGTCAAACAAAAACTTCCAATGAAAAAGAACAAAAGGCCTCGGATGGGATCCTTTTCTTTTGATGACAAAAAATGCAATGTCTGGGGCAAGAAAGAAATAACGAGGAACCCTGAGTCGCCGGTATTGGATTTATGGTGTGAGCGAGAGCTCGTCGTTCCCCAGAGTGCGCACCAAAACGAGGTTCTTCAACATTTCGCTTATTTATCTGAATACACGACCCAATGGAAGAAAAGGTTGAGATGTCAAAAGATTTGTTTAAAGAGAGCTCACACCAGTTCTCTAATAGCACTCTTCAGCCAAACCGATATCTATCAGCGAAGTATTTTTCGTAATAAAATAAAGATGCCGAAATACGTCAGTGCAAAGAGGTTACTTAGAAAAGGTTGCGGAGGCAGAGAAAATTCATATAAGAACAAATACGGCGGCCTAGTAACCGATATCCAGAATATATTGAATTATAAATTACTTTAAGCAGAAAACGCTTCTACACTGTGCTCAATGGCATTGCAGTCAATAGATAAGATGGTATGAATAGCAGTTTCGCGATTGAAAAACAACAAAGTTGCTGGGGCTGACGACTTGCCAACAGAGCTATTCACAAACTGGGAAGAGGTATTTGTAGGGTGCACGCCTCAACTATTAAGCGAAATATGATCGGATGAATGTAAATGTTCACTGCCCAATACACAAGAGAGTTAATCCTACTATATGAACCAACTATAGGTTTATCAAGGGCGAGGTAGATCTTTGACAGAAATTATTTGTGATATGTTAATGTTCTTTCTTTTCTTATTTCAGACAATTCGTACTACAGGCTTTGGCAAACTTAGTCATGGAACGATACTCAGTTGAACAACGCGTCAATGTGATCCAAACGTTTTATGAAAATGGTCGTTTTGAAAAAAATGGATTTCGCGCTCATCATCACGAGCGATGAGGCACATTTTCTGCTGAACAGATAATTTGATGCAACACTGCCTCGTTGGGGGTACTGAAAATCCACATGTCATTCAAGAGAAAACTATGCAGCCACAACGAGTAACAGTTTGGTGTGGTTTTTAGGCTGGCGGTTTCCTCGGACAGCACTTTTTCGAAAATGATAAGGGTAACAATGGAACGGTGAACGTTATCGTGACATGATAACCAACATTTTATGGCCTGAATTAGATAACATAGACATGGACGATATGTGGCTTCAACAGAACGGTGCCACTTGCCCTATTGCGAGCGAAGCTGCCAGGACGCATTATCTTGCGAAACAACGAGGTCAAATGACCGCCGAGATCTTGCGATTTGACACCATTGGACTTCTTTTTCTTATTTTGAACTGTAAACAAAGCTTTTAGTTTCGATATTCCATTATGATTATTTATGGTTTCTTGAAAGTGTTATTTACCGTATACGAAACCGAAAAATCTAATTTATTGTTTTGACAGCAGAAATGCTTTGGGGATTAACCAAGCCTGCAGATTGCTACTAAAGCTCTTAAGATATTGAAAAACAATAGCAAAGCAATGAAGAAATATGAACTCTTAAGCCCCCTTCAAGAAAAGTAGAAAAGATTATAGATATGCGCATATTGCTCATTTGTTTCCAGGGCTTAAATCCGCTTACAACAAAATCCTCTTAAATCTATTAACCCGGTAGCTTGACATTCATCACTGTCGAAACATTTTTCAATAACAATTTTCGTACGCTTGCGCAATTGTGTGTTAATTTAATTCCACGTGCACGCACCCTTTCACTTTCTTAATAAACACCCCAGTCGGAGCCAATTAGTGAATTCATATGTACCTCCAGAATCGGCGTACGGCCTCCTGTTCGCTGGGCGATAAATCTTTTATTTTCGCCTCGAAATTCTGCTCCCACTCTGTTGGTTTACGGGGAGCCGCTACCGCCGCCGCCGATGACGTCGCAGACGCTGGCGATAAAATCACTTGTGACACATGGCTGGCCTTATTTAATTGATTCGCGCTGCTGACACTCATTGTTGCAGCCAATTTGATAAAAACAAAACGAACAGGTGATTGCAGAAATTCGCCACGGTGATTTTGTATTACGTTTATGTGAGTGTCTGTGGTGTAGTATATTTCTTACAAATGTTTTGCTTTCCTTGCTGTGAAAATTTAATTAGGCGCCAGCGCTTGCACACACAAAAGCGCAGAGTTTGTCATATTTATTGTGTTGGTTTTAATGATTATTTTTTGTTTGTTTTTAGCAAATAGGTGAGCACACGCTGCTTATTGAACAATAAATTTAATTAGCTTTACTTCGAGTCGAAAGGAAATGAAAATCCCACAACTGGCTGATAACCACTGTTAGTCGGCCACTGATACTGGATTGTAAAAATGAGATATAAATCATTTATTTGTGGCTAAGCTTTTTTTCTTTTGATGCAAATTTTAAAGAAAATTTGTCTTTTAATTTTGCTTTAAATTTTTTTTCATGCAAAATGAGAATCATCTTTAGCTAGGGGTTGATCACTACACAACTTATAGTTTTTTTCTTTTTATTTTACTTTCGTGCTCTCAACCTTTGGGCAATTTATTTCAACCTTTTGCCACTCTGTTTGCACTTCAGACTCATTTAGCGAGCATTTACTGCATTTTTACAGCGGAAGTACCACGCGGTATTAGCATACCTAGGCGTTTTTTAGCGAACCACACGCCAAAGGGTTTCTATTGTACTCATTTCGCATTATAACGCAATTTTTTCACTTTTTTCCAAAAAATCTGCTATCTACAATCAGCACTACAATGACGCGCGCACTGCTTTTCAAATACATCATATACGTTAGTAGATAAAGGCGTTTAGTATCACATGCACTGTCACCACTATCGAACGTTCGTTCGTTGGATCGATCACCTTTACAATGCGCGACAGCCAACCGCATGCCAAATGCTTTCAAATCACACTGAAATGCGTTCGCTCGTCCGCGCGTTCGCCGGCGGCATCAACCACACACGCAGCACATAAAAGCCCCAAAAGATCAACTTATGCGGCTGACTAACCGCCACTCAATGCGCGACTAGTGTCTGAATGACGTGACGTCACTGGCTGGCTGAGTGATCGCCTACCTAAAAGATCGCCACCACCACCATCAGCGCCACCACTGTTGCTGCCAAAGTTGCTGACTGCTGCACCAAGGAGTCATGCATCACTTTGCGCAGCGTTTCTCATCTTTCATGATGCGCGTTGTGCCTTTTTTCACTTTTTATTTCCTGCCTTTTTATTTATATTTCCCCGTTTATTCAGGCGCTTTGATGTTTTTGTCCTGCGCTCGTTTGACGCCGCGCTGCGGTAGAAAAATGAATTTGCGTTGAACCACAAGAAGTCACTGCTGCCACCGAACTGACTGCATATGAATTGGTTAGGAGGTTTGTAAGCCCAGCAGCCTGTAGGTAAAGCGTCTAGCAGCAATCGACAGCAGACAGCCAAGTCAGCGGAAAAAAGCGTTTAGAAAAAGTTGAAACCAAAAGCGTTGCGGGCGCTGAGCGCGAAGCAACAAAGCCATGTGGTAAACGGATATACCTTCGAATGTGTGTTTGTATATGTAAGCGCTGGTACACTCATAAATGTAAACGCGATACGTTAATTAATAATGTTTTCTGCTTTATAAGCAGGCGTCTCGAGACAAGTAGGAAGCAAACTCAACTGAACGAACAGCTGAGCTGAGAATTATTAGCTCCGGCCAAGGCGGTAGCGTCGATCTTTTTTACCAAAACCAGTTTCACAACGTAGGCAATCGCTTGAGCGAAGCTCATTTTACACGATGCTGGCAACCAACAAAAAAAAAAACACATATAAATAAAAATTATAAACACTAAACTTTGTGCCTATTATTTGAAAAGCAAAGAGCGACGGAAATTAAACAAAAACAAATAAATGGTTGCAAAACTCAACTGCGGCGACAACGTCAACTCCCAGGCGTTTACTAACTTGAGTTACTTTTTTTTAATATATTTATGAGCATTCGTAGTGCATATATTTGTATGAATATTTATGTGTTTATAAAACGCTCAAAGTGCCGAGTATTTGTTCTTGGCGTTTTTTGTTAGTTGAGTTGTGAGCTTTGGTATAGTTTTAACCCGACAGTTAACCGATAAGCGTGCGAGACAAATCAACAATGATATACACACATGCATACATATAAGTACATACATGTACATATATCCATAGGGTGATTCAATAAGACCGCATATGTTCGCAATAAGCCCATTGTTTCATGCGTTGTGTGGCAAGTAACACCGTCCTGTTGAAACCACATATTTTCTAAGTCCATGCCATCTATGTAATTCAGGCTATACAAAGTTTTTTTTATCATGTCACGATGACGTTCACCTT
>NW_016157677.1:106307-206210 GCF_001687245.7 Rhagoletis zephyria | reverse complement strand
ATACCATGTCAAACTATCGCATGTGCAAAAATGTTTTTTTTTTTTCATTTACGATACCTTACGCATGCGTTTAGAATGATACGTTAGTTGGCAAATCGTCGAATTTTTAGTCTTCTTAGAAGCAGAGAGAGAACACTTTTTCCTAATGACCACAACATTTTTTACAACAGTTTGTTTCATCTCCTGAAAAGTACTGATTTTCACATTCGATAGTTTGACATAGTAGCGACGATATCTGCGGCCCACGGTTATTATTTTTCGTCTTCTTTTTACTTTAGCTTCTCGGCATATTTGTAATTTATTAGTAAACAGTGAATAAACACATTATACTCGGCATGTTAAATCAATAGCTCTCTGTGTTTATAAGTGAATACACACTTGAATGTGGGTTAATAAATGATTAGCATGCATTTAAGGGCTACAAAAACAACTGCCACAATATTTCGGTAACTTAGAAAGTCACTTTATGTTTGTTAATGTAATGGATTTTTCGTGTACTCAAGCTAACACATGTTTAGCTACTTTATTAGCTGATTTAAGGCGTCGACTCAATCAAGAAAAAAAATTAATAGAATGCTGTATGAAATATTGTTTTCACTTTTATAAAGATTTCTGAAAAACATGAATTCAGCGCTAATTTGAAACAGCAATTAACATTTTCTGGGTGCGACAAATAATTAATCATTAAGAATTATGTAATTCAGCGCAATTCAGCGCGCATTCTATATTTGAATTAGGTAAAATTGTGTGTTGTTGAGTGAAAGTGCAACAAATAATTGGCAGTTTGCGAATGAATTCAGTGTTATGAGTGAAGTATTGCAATTCAGCGAAAAGTTTTTAGATAAGATCACTTTACTTTCGAATATATGGCCTGCGAAATTCATGCCAATGAGCTCACCAGAAATAAGAGTACCAAACACGTCGACATAGAAAACTTGTAGCTGAATAAAGTGCTGAATGCCTGAAAAATAATGGATACCTGAAAAGCCTTTTGTGGAATTCTACTCTAAAAAGAGTTATTGCAATTCAGCTTAATTCAGCGCATTTTATTCATATAGACATGTATGTTTTTTTGCATATATTTCATTACCTTGCTAATCCTATTAAATTATGGCCAAAAAAACAACCAATACAATCCAGCGTTTTCCATAAAACAGATTTCCATGTGCCTTTGCATTTAAAAATGCTATTCAGCGCTATTCAGTTCAATTCATTTCTACAGCTAATACTTTCCTTTTGTCGGTGATATTTCTTTAATTCCAAAATTAATGTCCTTGGCCATAAAAACGTCAGCAATTTCCTGTTTATAAATTTTTCACACTCCATCTAATGCAAATCGCAACCAGAAGCAACGGCAATAACAAAAACAGCGCATCTTTTACCATTTTGAACACTTTCGCCCATAGATCAACGCCAACGCTAATGTCAACTCATGCCACATACGTGCTAATGCCACATAAATAACGCTGAATTTTTGCATGTAGCAAATATGCAAGTTAGCTTCAAAATTTATAGCAAACGATCGTTATCGCATGCGAGAAATAATGGCAAACGGCATATTTTGCATAACTTTTTTCTCAATTATGCATTTCGAATTGTTAGCGATTATTGCTGCGCATTTCGCATATGCACACATATGTAGTATGTACAACAAAAACAGCAACGTATTCAAATTGAGCAAAAGACAAATGTGGCAAATGTCGCCGCTGGCTGTCACAAGAGCGAAGTAATGCGTTGTGTTGCATGTTGCATGCAAAAGTTTTGCAGATATGTTAAATGGTTGGGTGTAAACATTTGATCAAGGCGATTGCTGATTGCTATTTGTATTTGTAACATATTTGATTTTGTTTTGGAATTTATTGTCATTGTTAAAGTTTATGTGACGACGGGTTTATGCTTGTAACGCATTGAATCATAATAGGATTTACATAGTGATGACTTAAAGTCAAAATATGAAATAGGTAAATTGGTGTGAAAAATATGGCGGTCGCTGTAGCCTGGTACATAGTCTGATACGTTGGTAAATAATTTTGCGCCTAAGCTTGGACTTTCCACTTAGACTTAGCAATTGCACGTAAAGCGCCCCTGCATATTGAACGTGATTTTGCTGAATTGACATGCTGTATGAAGCTGCAATTCATCTTTGCGCTGGCTATTGTTTGCCATCATCGATCAAATTATACGCTTGCTGCTATTGCAATCCCCGCGGCACTGCACGGCTACTTCATTAATCGCGCGAAATTTGCCAGTGCTCGTGTTCAATTCCCGCCGCACTTTATTATCTAACCCCATCATTATTCGATGCTCTATGAATTGACTCAGTGAGAAAAAATGGCGTCATCAACACTCAACCTTTACTTCCAATTCTTCGAAAGAAGATTACCGCAGTAAGCGAAGTAAATTGTATGCTGAATTTGCAATGCGGACATAGGATATAAAGCAGCTGAATGAAGTAAGCTATTTTTGCAAAGCATTAAATTGCATTCTTAGATCACACAAAGTAAATTTGTAGTGGTTCCAAAATAGAAAAAAAAGGTGCTGAGTTTGTTTTAATAATAAATAATTAATGATAATTATATCAGAACTTTTAAAAGCAAACGAATGAGCCACCTTAAGTTGTATTCCCTTAGTAAAACTTGAAATATACTAATGACTAATGAGTTGAACTTGCGTGTAAGCAACAAAATAATCGCGCTGAATTACTTTTGAATAGCGTTTGCTTGATTATGCTATAATAAATGTAGTTACTATTACAATGGGACTCATTTATTTTACGCTAAATTTTAGCGCGATTTTCGGCAACTATAAGAAAATATAATTCAGTTTTTATTTTTTTAATTCAGCAGCGAATTAAGTAAAATATTTTCGATTAAAAAGGTAAGTCTATTTATAAGCAGACTTAGAGTATTTCGCATATTAACTTTAATAGCAATTGCTATTGACATTATAATGCTGCATATTATTAGTTTTAACGACAAGTTCAGGGTTATTACATACAGGCTTGCAAAAAAAAAATTATATGCACATCATAAAGTATAAGCAACGTTATCTTGCATAATTTACAAGCAGATTTCAATTCAAGTAGTAAAACATTCGTTAAATGTTTAATCTATTATCAATAAAGTAATATAAAGCCGCATGACTGCAAGAAATTTCAGTGCTGAATTTCATTCAAAGCATGGACAAGTTGTAAGCACACAAGTAGCGGCTTGAAAATCACAAAAAATATCGGACTTACAGGAGTTAATACTTTTTTTACTTTTTATGTAGTATAACACATTTAAAAAAATTCAGCTGAGCTGAATTTGCCTTAACTTGCATCTAAACGAAATTCAGCTAAGCTGAATAAGTTGCATTTCTCTTAAATACCGCAGTTACTAACACTTGTCATTGCGTATCGTCATTAGTAAATATTTAGCTGAGCTAAATAAACTAAATCCGCATCTGAATGAAATTTAAGTTGCATGTTCTTAAATAATTCAATTACTAACATTTCTCATTGAGCATCTCACCATGTCACATTTGCATACCAATTAACAAATCACTCGATCGGAAAAATCAACATTGAATTTGCGTTAATGAAAGTCGTTGATACAAGCAACCGCAAATGTACAGCTGCCGACGTCTTACGAGACAGACAGGCAGATCAGCCACATAGATAGGCAATCAATGATCGCGAGGCATGCATACAAACGGACAAGCGTATTGACAGTTGAATAAATGAGCCATTTGGAGTGCAGTAAGCACCCAACAGACAGTCAGCCAGCCATTCAGCAACCGACCATTCGACAAGCGATCGTTTGTCGCTGGTAACAATTAAAGTGGCACATAGCGGCTATAAAATATGTGCAAATTATCGACTGAAATGGCTATAGTGATTACAAAAATAACAAAGAACTAACAAATGGAAAGAAAATTATATACACAAAGCAGTGTTTATTTTAAAGATGACTGGGAATATATGGCAGTTAGTAGCAAGAAACATTTATACTCAACTAAGATCAGCTAATCAGCGCTTGAAGAAAACATATAAAAAATCAATATTTTTCCCAAGAAGCAGCCCAATTCAACTCCTTTCAATTCATTTTTAATAAGCGGATTTTAATAACTGTTAATTAACACAAATTTCGAGTTTTCTGCACACTTCAGTGCCAATGCCATAAAACTCGCCATTCTCCAATGCAGCTCACCCCGTGACGCTAATGCAATTTGTTGATTACCAAGCATGCCATTACTAGGCAATTTCTTTAACTTTTCCGCTGCCATGTAGTACAAAGCACAGTTTTTATCATCCAACCTCTCCCATCTAACGGTCACGCCAATCAGCCAACGTCTAGAGGCCATCTCTGGTTTTACTGCTCCAGCAGACTTTTTATTGCATTGCGGATTGTTGTGAAAAAGATCGTAGCTTATTAAATTTTCCTATTCGATTTTGAACTTAATGGCTTTTGTTGCGGCGGCAACAGCAACATCTCTCATGCGATCTTGTTGCGGCGCACGTAAACGCAATGTGATTTAAAGCCACACGCAATAGCGTGAAACTAATCGGATTTTGGTGTTTTGTTGCCTACAAAACGGCGTATGCCGCACGCCACACGTCAAGCTCACTTTGTTGTTGCGCTGTGGCAGACAATGCGTTACGCATTCAATCGTGGCACAGTTGCTAAGGCCAATGATTACCGGCTGAACGAACGCGCCTAGCGGCTGTGGTTCCGCTCATTTGTGAGTTTCATGGGAAATGGTAAAACGCATGTAAAAGGTATTTCATGAGTTCTTAAGTGATGTTGCCCGTAATGGACTTAAGTTGTATTGTACTCAAAATTTTAATGAATTCAGCAAACTGAGATGAATCAGGGGAATAAAGGTTTGTGAAAATAGTCTTTTAAGTGAAATATTTGATGAGAACCTGATTGTGATTGTGAACTACAGTAAGATCGTTTGTTTAAAGTTGTTAAAATATAAGTCCCGCTTTTTTTCTGGAGCTAACATTGTTTGGTAATGCTGCTGTAAAATTTTTAATGGCGTTGATGCTTTAGCATACGTTTTATTCGCTGAATATCGTTTAAAGTGCTGAATAGCTGAATAAGTGTAAAATAATGCAAATACACTAAGTCGGTCTAGATCGCAAATTTAAATATATCTCTGAAAAAAAAACATATTTATTGGACTGCATACACTAGTCATGTGCTGAATGACGAAAAATGAGCTGAATGACTGTGACAGTAAAATTTAATTACTACTAGTACTTTCTAGCGTGGGTTGGTGGTATCGTTCGCTTAATAAAGATATGCTGAATAGCTGAATAAGAGCTAAACTGAGTGAGTAAAACAAAATAAAAAATAATGCCACACTTCCGGTATTTTTATATTTGCTGAATACGCGCTGAGTGGCTGAAAAAGAGCCCACAATGAAAATCATGTAGATAATTAACATTTGAAATTAAGAAACCAATCGCAAAGTTTATATCATGCGATTTCTTCAATCCGATGCAAATTAGCTTGAGAAATTTGGGAAATATTTGTGTGATACCATACAGACATGCATATATGTATGTATATGTCTGCCTAATCCGTCCGGAAATTTGTTTTAGTTTTTTTGCGAATTTGTGGCATTATTTAGGAAACCAGCTCAGACGCATGCGCACGCAAGCCAAATATAATTCGTTATATCCTCATTGTTATATTAAGACGCTCACTCGAAATGCTAAACACGTTCGAAATTTCAACTTAATATCTACGTGTTGAATTGCAATTAGCTGCCAAAATAAAAGTGTATGAATGTACAATAGGGTGATTCAAAAATGCATGTGAAAAAGTAAAGACAGAATTTTTATGCTCTCACCCCTGGGATGTTCTATACCGAAAAAAATAAACCCCTGTTTTGTTTTTTATTTTGAAATCAAAAAATTTTCAAATGTTACGCTCAAAGCGCTCAAAGTTTTCCATGTACAAAAAAACAATTTTTCGTAGAATAGGTATAGAATTCTCGAAAATCAATATTTTACGATCGGAAAACTTTGTTTCACTTCAGAAGACTTTCAATAAAAATACCCAATTGTTTATTTAACAAGTTTTTAACACAGGTAAAAAATCTTTAACATTCAAAAAATTTAATATAGTAAAATGAAAGTACGCAGAAGAGAAACAAAGTTTTCCGATCAAAAAATAAATAAATAAAAGAATTATGTATCATTTTTTTTCATATAAAATATGTACGTGGAAAACTTTGAGCCCTTACAGCGACCTTTAAATAGTTTTTGATTCCAAACTAAAAAAAAACTGGGGTATAATTTTTTCGGTGTATAATAATCCTAAGGGTGACAGCATTAAAATTCCGACTTTAATATTTTCACATGAATTTTTGGACCACCCTAATATACATACAGTATCGGCCATATCTATAGCACGCCATTTCAAAGTGACACTGTGTGCAACTTATGTTTATTTATTTATTTTTGAGAATTTTCAATTAAAATACAGTTCTTTCTCTAACAAACCCCATTTAAACCCAAGTTTAACAATTTGTAGAAAACTTCAAAAAAGTGCAACAAATTTTCACCTAAATTTCAAACTTTTTTTTCAGAAGTGTTTGAATTTTTCTGAATACACAGTTTTATAGCCCAATCAATTTTGGTCTGATAATGTGCAAGTTTCAAGTGACTGGAAGTTACCGTTAATTTTTTAGAATTTTTTTCTCCAAAGGTGTTGCGGTTTTCATCCATATACAAATAAATTGAGTTTATTCATTATATGAAAGCCAATGCGACAAAAAAAAAATCTAAAAAATTAACGGTAATTCGTAGCCACTTGAAATTTACACATTATCAGACTAAAATTGCAGCGGCTAAAAAACTGTGTACTCGAAAAAATTCTAACACTTCCGAGAAAAAAGTTTGAAACTTAGGTGAAAATTTGTTGCACTTTTTTGAAGTTTTCTACAAATTGTTAAACTTGGGATTATATGGGGTTTGTTAGAGAAAGAACTGTATTTTAATTGAAAATTCTTAAAAATAAATAAATAAACATAAGTGCCACACAATACCACTTTGAAATGGCGTGCTATAGATATGACCGATACTGTACATACATATGTAGTTACGACTGTACATACATCTGCAAACAAAACAGTGCAATGCTAATGCTTTTTGACAAATTCAAATTAAGATAGGCGAAAAAGTTCAAATATTTATGCCGCAGCTTGGCCATAAACAAATATGAGGTAAGCTTTAAGTGAAAAAGTATTGGAAAACACGTACGCATACATATATATATGTACATAAGAGTGGTCCAAGTTTTAAATGGTGGAAAAAGGCATCGTATGAAACTCAGTTTTTTTCAATTTTCTGCTGTCACCAATACGGAGTACTCAATGACCTTGAAATGCGCTACTGAGTTCTTGGGAAACTGACAAAAATATTGGTGATTTTTTTTTGTAAAAAGCAAAGCTTGTAATATTTTTTCAGCTAATTTAAATTTGAAATTGTTTGGTACTTCTACAGTAATACATAAACATATCATGAGCATCCTCTAACCTTATGCTTAGAAACGTAAAATTTGATGTCAGCAACTTTCTCGGCTAGAGGAAAAGTTGTGGAAGGTGCCTCGAATCCTGTATCGGGAAAATTTATTTTAGACCACCTTAGTGTATGTTCATTTGTAACTCTAAGCGGGTTTGGTTTTTTTTTTTGTAATTTTTTAGAAATTTTGTTATGCATTTGTCATCGTGTGAATGAATTAGTTGCCACCGCTGCTTCCCTCAACAATATGCTGAGTAGGTAAATTTTTCTATCTAAGCCTTGATTTTTGAGTACTTTTTTGCAATTGCAAAAAACCACATCGAGATAAATTTGGCTATTTTCGTTGAGAAGAAATTCAAATTAGTTTGACCTGCCTCTGTTTATCGGCCAGCAGATATTTATTCAAATTCCTTCTTAACATTGCCCTTAGGCCATTCTACTTTGTTTTCTTTTGTTCATTTGTTATGTGAGAACATTAGCATGCTTATTAGCTCTTTTTCATTCAATGACTAATGATAAAAATCATTATTTCCACCGAAGCCTTAGCCTAAAGGCCATCAGCCAAAGGCAAACTTACAAGCATCGCCGAGCTTGAAGCTTTGTGGGTATATTTAGCAAAATATTTTTTTGTGATTTTTGTCCAAATGGAATGCTTCGGTGGCAAATTGATTACGCGTGTCTAATTGGTACTTGTTAGCTAGTGGGAAAAAAATACTCTATGGCCTAGTGCTACTACTGTTTTGTATTGAAATTGATAACTTTTGGCAGCATTATCTACTACGAATATTAACTTTTTTTTTAAATGATTAATGAAGCGCTTAAATGAATAGTAAACTAGTTGCCGATAGTTATATATTTATGTGACTAATTGAAATTCATGCACAAATATTTATAAAAAAAATAAATAAATTTAAAAATTAAGACTTACATATGTTTTGTTTTTGAACTATAGTTAATTTTCAGCCAGGTACATACATACTAGAGGTTTACGCCGACAGGCTTTGCGGCGGCGGCGTGTTCAACTTCAAAAAGAATCGGCGGCGGCGGCGACGCCGGCGCGTCTGGAAACGCCGGCGCTACTGCCCATAAGGTAGAGTCCAAAGAGCCATGAGGCTTCTAATCTCATCATGTCATCAGATTATAATTCTATTTAATTCATTCATTGAATTCAAATGTTGAGTGACTGCTGCTGATGGATGGGCGAACAGAAGAAAGTCTATATAGTATATACATTAGGTTTCCCATTGAAAATGATTTTTTTTGAAAATTTAAAGACCCTACCCCCTAATTTGATTCGTTTTTATGAGAAATATTATTGCCTATTTTTATAGATTTTTTAAAGGCCATTTAGAGGTCGCGGCCTGTCGATTTAGGTCAGAAAATACGATTTTCTAGATTCATGAGTTTTTGAGAGACTATTTTTGCTTGAATTTCAATGAATTTTTTAAATTTTGACCATCGATAATTTCCACAATTTGAAAATATGTAGTACTAAGGTACAAAAAAACGATTTTCGATGGGCACCCTAATATACATACATCTCTATGTACTCTAAAAATGCGTATGTACTATTTCAATTTAAAGAAATAAAAAAATTTAAAGGTTAAGTTATTGGGGTAATTTATGTCGCTATCAATAAAGTTTTGCAATAAGCTTTCAACCGTTATGTTAAATTACGGAGTTCTTACGAATTTTTGCGGGTTATATATTGAAAATAAGGTTGGCCTACTTTTTTCCAAAAGTTTAACCCATCAACTCCCACCACAACGGGCCTTTTTGACCCACTGTTTGAAAAATGGCTTATAAATAGTTAAATTTCCAATAATATATTAAGTGCCAAATTTTTCTAAGGAGAACAGAATGTAATGCAAAATAATAGTAATTTTTACCAAAAAGGGGGACTTCAACTCTGTGTAGAAAATATTGCTATGCGCGGGAGCAAAACCTTCCTGGGGTTTGACCACTACTTAGGAAAAAAACTTTTCTACCCTATTCGACCCTAATTTAACTGTAATAAACGCTGTCGATCGAAAAACATGTTACCTATATATTTTTCTGAGTTACGCTTTTTTTTAAATGTTCAGTGGCCCAAATTATGACAAAAAAACATATTTTAAAAATGTAATTTTCATTTCGTAAAATAGTGCTTTTATACGAGTAGTATTTAGTTCCTTCAAACGATGTATTTCAATGTGCATACAACATGAAAATTTGGTACAAAATTCCCTAGGCGCCGAACGCCGCCGCCGCCGCGCCGATATTTTCGTAACTCGGCGGCGGCGCGTGAGAAATGACAAAAAACGGCGGAAGCGGCGTGGCCCGGCGGCGTATACCTCTAATACATACATACATATCTAGGCCATCTGCTTATGCAGCTGCGCACATGCTGCTTGGCCGTTGTGTCTGACAGTTGACAAATGCGTGTGCGACGTATTAACCGCTTTGTGTTTTTTTTTTTCATTTTTTTTTTATATTTTTTCATGCTTACGCGCATTGTCAACGAAATTTCGTCTTATTTTTTTACATTGTTAATTGTTTAAATTGCTTTTCATGTATTTAACTTAAGCCTTGACAGGTTCACACTTGTACAACGGACATTAATCAAAATAGTTCGGCTTATTTGAGAGCCGGTTTTAGGCATTTAGCGCGCATTCGTGTCTGATTTCAGCTATTTGCAACAAAATGCTGTAAGAAAATAGGAAATCCGCGAACAAAGCTTGTAAGATTACCTAAGCGTTTTGTTGTTGTATTTTGTGTTACATAATAAAGTAATTGCATTTTTTCACCCAACTACTAACTATATACATAGAAGCAATAAAAAATTTATAGCTGCAAGTTTCTCACATCAAACTTTCAATTCTACTTCGGCACAGAGCATTTCGAATTTGCTTAATTTATTGCAACGCCTTCGCATTTTTTTTTTTTCGTGAACCACCTGTCCAGCTGTAGCTCGCTTCTAACTTGAAAATAGTATTCTCAAATATGTACATACATTCCAAATCAGTTACATCATCCCACATTGAGACGTGTCACTTTTCAAAGCTTCATTTGTGCGCTCGCTGTGCCAAGTCAGTACAAGTCCGCTGGTTGGGTCACTTTTAACGCGAAAAATACTACGCTTTTCTGCTTTTTGAGTATTATTACTATAAGCTATTACCAATATTTGTGAACTGTTAGGCGAGCATTTGCATATTCGAGCAACTAGAATGTTTACTATTTTTTACGTTTTTAGTTGTGCTGAATTTTTTACTTGTTTTTATGCTGAGTGTTGACAGCAAAATTAAAAAAAAATGTTTACTAAATACATTTATGAATTATTCAGATGTTGGCATCATTTAATAGAATTACATATGGATATATGTACATATGTTTTTCATTTTTTTTTTTTTTTGCTTCAGGATTAATTTTCGTGTAAATTAAGCCTTGTTACAGTCGTCCGTTTTTGAAAATTCATATTTAAAAACAAGAGCTCGATATATCGAGCCCTAACCGCCAAAATAACGTAAGCGACATTTTTACCAAAATTTTCTTTTTGATGCAGAAATGTATTTAGATGCTCTAGGAATATTTCTGCATCAAAAATAAAATTTTGAAAAAAATGTCGCTTACGTTATTTTGGCGGTTAGGGCTCGATATGTATTCTAGCTCCTTTTTCATCACATTCCTACAAGACATGAGTGAGAGAGGAGAGTCTGTGGCGAAGTTCTAATAACTTTTTTCACGGTTGGGTCGAGATTGGACAGTGAAGTAATGGGAAGTGTATTCTCCCAAGAACTCTGGGTCAACCACCTCAAAGTTTTTCAAAGAGACTTGTAATCTCCGATATATTGCGATAGCTAAGAGATACTCAGGGCCTTCAAAGTTTTTCTGGATTTTAGCGCTCTATGCGGCTATAGCTTTTATATTACGGAATAAGCGCTGAAAGCCACACAGCCTGAAAAGCTTGTTGTGAGGTTCTACTCTTATGCATTCGGTGCGATAAAATTGGATTGATGAATGTCTGGCCTCTTTCGAAGACTTGCATATCAGATTGATGTACATAGGTGTCTGACCTCTCACGAGGTCATTCTTCGAAACCTTAGGGGGCTGTTCTATCTGTCTGTATGATGTTTAACTCGGCTCAGCAAGCGTTGGTAGCATTATTTTGCCGGTGGAGAATTATCGGGAGTAGGATGAGTTATTGCTCTGCTTTGGAGGACCAAGGGAAGCATGTTTCCCAAAAAATATGTTTTACAATTTTGACCAAACAAAAATTTTAAACATATTTATTTAACGCCGATTTTTTTGGGAGGGGAGGGGAGGTGGGTGGAACAAAATTTCACGGTTTTTGGGAAAAGTACTGAGAAAAAGATATATTTTTATAAACAATTTAGAAGACATCAGGAAAAATTATTTTCTGCTGAAAAATGAACCAAAAATAAAAACATTTGGGAACAACAATTGTTAGACATAAGAAAAAAAAAATTTGCAAAGAGATACATTATAAATTTTTTTTTTTTTTTTGAGATAAAGTAATATAAATTTTGCTTAAGTTAAATATGTAGGTGTGTACATAATAATATGTGTTCTTTTTTCATTCCTACTTTTTCGAAAAGATAGGGTTTTTAGGACTTGATGAAAAAATAATTTTTTAAGAAATAATTGTTTAGAGAAATATATATTTAACCAAAATTACGACTTACCGACACTAGGAAAAAACCGAAAAAACTTCTTTTTTTTGTGGAATAAGCGTGTTTAGGCCGTCAACCTAAAGATTTTCATTATTTTTGTGACCCGCCCTAGTATTGGCATATAGGCGTATGCACACACATATACATATGCACACCAATTATTATTAACTCGCGCCGTTAACTGACGTTTCCCGCCGGATAATAACCTATCGTTAAGTTTCCCCTTAATATCGGTTGTTGTCCGGCGGTCCGATTTAAAATCCCGCAAATCCTTAGGATCACTTCGGTTCAGAAGATCAACGCGAGCAGACCAGCAACTACCAGGCCACTGTCACTAAGGTAACACCATTGTTATTTGTACCAATATTTATTGAAAACTGACTCTGAATATTTAAATTAAACAATTACAAAAAAACAAATATTTCGCTTTGGTTTTTTTATTTCCATCCACTATCACCTGCACCGGAGCGTTATTCCCGATACGCGCCCCCGTGCAAGTTCAAAGCGTTTTTTGGGAGAATATTGTTTTTTAAACAATTTTTTTCGGCAAAATAAAATTTTTTCTTTATTTTAATTTTATGTATTACAACTATTTTTTGTTTTACATTGCAATTTGTTTTTTTTTTTTAAATCGGATTTTGTCTATTAAGCGGTCGATAAATCACAATTTACAATTCCAATCAATAAATTTTCTTAGTATAGGTTTATCGGCCTTAAAGGGTTAACCGCCTACACGCAATCGGTTTTCTAACCTTTTTTCGAAGCTGTTTGGAGTTGGACAAGATGGTATCATTTCATTATTTTCTTCTTAGCTACCCCGCTTTAGCAAAGCTATGGATTAACCCACTTGCATCGTTCTTTACTCCGACCGCTTAGGGATCTCTCAGCCGGACGTTAGCGGCCTGAGGAACTTCATTATATGTAAACATGAAAAGGTTCTTATAGAGATCTAAATTTCAAGAAATATTTTACAGATAGAGAATAATGTGCCCCCTAAGAAAATTAAAAATAAGGCTGATAACAGCTCAACTGTCACACGTAAATTATTTTGGTATTTCAGGAAGGAGGAGGGACTACCACTTCAGCCGCATTTTTCTCAAAACTTTATGAGAAATATTTTTTGTAAAAGGAAAACAGTCTTCATCCATGTACATTACTCACTCTACACCAACTATAAAGTCGACATTTGCTTCCACCAAATTTCGCTCCCACTCATGTACAAACATCGAAATATAAATATGGCTAAACGGAAGTTAGTTATTAAATATGTACGCATTTATGTATTTACATCTGTATATCCAACTCTCATAAGAACATCTTACACATTCATACGAAGCTATTAAAAACGTTTTCGGATCAAACAAAAAAAAAAGAAGTAACACCAACAGAAAACCCAAAGAACACCAAACAGCTGCAACACAAAGTTTTATGCATATAAATCATGTCAACTTGAAACATTCCATTGCCACCTATATAGCTGTTTAGTGTTCAGGTGTAAAGTAGCGACATATATACATTCACACAAATAACTTCAACACCGAATTAAAGATACTGATTTATGGTCTTAATTGGCAGCTACCATGGTTGTCCAAGCAGTGCAGGTAATTCTTGTAATCTGAGGATTATCTGATGCCTTGTTAACCACAGGAATGTAACGAACCAGTGCATGCACACAGATGTACATACATATGTATGTATATGTATGTGGATGTCAAAAAGCGAGAAAACAGTTCAATTAGCATAAAAGGATTGGCTGGAGTTGGAGTAAATGCAGTTGCTTTTTAACTGGAAGACACTTGACTGCTTAAAGCTCCAATTTCAGCAACAGCTGCAGGTGAACACATTTTCGGACAATTAATAAGAAAAAGTAACTGCAAGGAAAAATTACCGCTAACCGTCCACCGTTATTAAAATTTATAGACAGCTGCCAGCGATCTTCAGTAGGCAGCAAAATTTTGTGGAATCGCAACTGAACATGGCTTTTCTGCACTGGTGTGTTGTTTTTTTGAAGATGGGCAACACAAGTAGTGGACTAAATAACGAAAGTAATAAAAAAAGCTAAGCCTGTGATATCCGGACGCAAGGAAGGTCAGCTATCGTCGCCAAAATTAAATCGAGAGATCGCTACTACCACCGTTCCAGGCGCCAGGCAATAAGCTATTTAAAATGTAGGAAACATAGACTTTTTTTGGAGATTTTCTTTATTAATTTCCCCTCTCTCTGGTCATCTTTGCTCTACACACCTAATAGTTTTAAAGTGCATTGATAGTAGGAGAGTCCAAGTGGATAGGGGGATACCTCTCAGCCAAATGAGCACTTCCACTAAATCTTAGCCCTCTATGCGTAGGATTAGATCAGATTAGTAAAAAGCAATTGACTCAGATTTACTCGAGCGCAAGGGATAGGAAGGGTCGCAAACTTTACAAAAAAATTTTATCTTGACATTCTATTTCTTTTGAGCAAACAAATCAAGGTAACGGAAAGTATATAATCTGCCGATTTCCACATGCCGATGTCAGAAAAATCATCAACATACAAGCGCACCTGCTGTTTTTTAAACTTTTAAAGCTTAAAAACAAGGGCTACGTCTGTTCTGCCTTCTCGGGATTGGATAGAGAAGCAAAGCGAATGGGTCTGGTGGTGAACGAGGACAAAACGAAGTATCTCCTGTCAGCACACAAACAGTCAGAGCATACGCGTCTTGGCACCCACGTCACTGTTGACAGTTACAAGTTTGAAAAAGTAGACGACTTCGTTTATTTGGGAACCAGCATTAACACCAATAATAATGTCAGCCTTGAAATCCAACGGAGAATCACTCTTGCCAACAAGTGCTACTTTGGGCTGAGTAGGCAATTGAGAAGTAAAGTCCTCTCTCGTCGTACAAAGATCACACTCTATAAGTCACTCATCATGCCTGTGCTGGTGTATGGCGCGGAAGCATGGACAATGAAAGCATCTGATGAGGCGGCTCTTGGAGTTTTCGAGAGAAAGATTCTGCGAAAGATTTACGGACCTTTACGCGTTGGTGATGGCGAATATCGCAGACGATTTAACGATGAGCTGTATGAGCTTTACAACGATATAGACATAGTGCAGCGAATTAAAATTCAGCGGCTCCGCTGGCTTGGCCATGTCGTTCGGATGGACAGAAACGCTCCTGCTCTGAAAATATTCAACGCGGGCCGCGATGCTGGTAACAGAGGAAGAGGAAGGCCTCCTCTGCGTTGGAAAGACCAGGTGGAGAAGGACTTGGCTTCACTTGGCATTTTCAATTGGCGTCAGTTAGCACAGAAGAGAAATGACTGGCGTGCTGTTTTGGACTCGGCCAAAATCGCTTAGGCGGTTACAGCGCCAAATAAGAAGAAGAAGAAAGCTTTTTTTACGACCCATTATTATTAGTTATTTTTTTATTTGCATACATTTTTTCAAGGCGAATTCAAACAAGGTGGTGTTACCGGATCAGCTGATTTCAAAACGAAATGTGCTGATTGTCAAAAGGTTGCGTTTGCCGTACAATTTTTGTGCTCCGATTCTAAACGTGCGTATAATTTCTTAGTGGAGCTTTTTTTTATTTTTGTGCTGCCGCTATCACCTTGTATTAATTGTATGTTATATGCATGTACATACATATTTAGTTCCACGGCAAATTAGAAATCATTTAAAGTTTATCGATTGGTATTTACAAATATTTAATAGCCTTTAAAAATTTATTTAATTACACTGTACAACACTTGGCTGGGTATTGGACAAAACCAACTTTTTTTAAGCGATTGGGTCATAATTATAAAAGTTGTTTCTCCGTTTTTCGAAGTTAGCTTCAGAAATCGATATATGGGCGCTCGATGTTGGAAATTGGACCTTTGGTAAAAAATAATTTTTAATTATTGTATGTTAACTCAAAATGTAAAAATTTGACGTGGTCTGGTTTCTGCTCTTATTTAAACGGTATATAACTTTTTTTTGTGCAAACTTATATTCCAGGTGATATAAGGGGTCAAAAATCAGTTAAATTTTTTTTTAAATATCATTTTTTTGGGTCTTCGAAGATCTGACCTTTGAGCCCTTATAACACCTGTTATATAAGTCTGCACACAAAAAAGTTACTTGCCGTTAAAATAAGGGCAAAAGACAGACCACGTCTATATTTTAACTTTTTAGTTGTTTGCATACGATAATTAAAAATAATTCTTTACCAAAGGTCAAATTTCGAACTTCGCAGGCCCATATCTCGAAACTTCGAAAAACGGAGAAATTACTTTTTTACGGTTTGGTCCAATACCCAGAAAAAAAGTTTGTTTTGCCGTATAATGTTATTGAAAAAAAAATTTTGTTTATATGTATAAATACACATATGTATATGAATATGTACATACATACACTCCCATGCACTTGAATAGGCTCAACGTTTTTTAGCTTTTTTCTGGGTTATTTTTCTTTGATTTAATTGCCATTATTTCTCTAATTAAAATGAATTCATTGTCCAATAGGTAAACGCAAGTTTCCAACTTTGTTGAAAGTTAAAAAAAAAATCGTAAACTTTTATCGAAATTACAAATTTTTTCTCCGAGTTTTTTAGAATTTTTAGAGTATGCAGATTTGACGCACATTGCATTCAATTACATATATTGGAATTTTCATCAAAATTTCAAACTTTTTTCTCAGAGTTGTTAGAACTATTTTCAGTATGCAGTTTTGTATCCCATTGTGTGCATTTACATATATGAAAAACATTGCGGCAGAGCGTTAGTAAAAAATTTCAAAAATCAACGGTAAGACTTAAATTTTTATGAAAATTAGATGAATTTTTTAAACTTTCCACAAAGTTTGAAACTACTGTTTGTATGGTTTTTATTAAAGAATCAACTGTACTTTAATGGAAAATTAATAGAATTCACATAAATAAAAAAATACCAAAAAGACGGCGAAAAAGCATTGCCCATGTTAGTGCATAGCAGCGTATTAAATATGTCATCGCTAATTAATTTTTTCGTTAAAAAAGCCTGTATATGGCGCCCAAAAATTGTTTCTAAATTTTTGGCCCCGGTTCTCCCCTATATTGTGAGGCGTTGTCAAACAAATGGATCGCCGGCTTGGAACGACAATTACATAGTTTCTTGTGAATAGCTTATTTATCGAAGAAATACACTAGTAGGTTTGCAATTACAAACCTGCCGAGCAGCGATCGCTATTAGAATAAAGACTATTTCGAGCATATAGATCTTCCGCCAAACAGGCATCGAACTTGGTAGTAGGTATGAATCTCCAACCAATCCGTTACGGCAGCCGCCACCTATTTCGCTTACTCAAATTAATTTAAGCTTAATTTATTATTTTTTAATTGACCATCAGATAAGCCACACAACCCGTAAACGCGCATTAACTGATTTAGAATTTTTACCAACGCATTTTCCCAACATTTATTTGACTTACAGTGGTTTATTGAAAATTAGATTGCCAATATGGTCAAGGTGCACACTAAATTTTTTGTGACTCTTATTTTGCAAATCATTTTTGTAGAAAGTGTAAGTTGAACAAGAATATTATTTTCTGAACCAATTTTTACTCGCAAACATTTCGCCGCAAACAGAGTCCTTTTTTCAAAATGACCAGAATGGAATGTAGAGATATGAGTAAAGAATTGGTTCGAGTAAATGCGTGTCGGCTGAAAGCTGTGAAGCGTGATATGGTTGAAGCGACTGTTCGCCTTCAGTTGCTGAAAAGGGTGGACAATTGCCATGTAAGTACTTATAGATACTGAAGTGTAATCGGACATATTCGAGCATACATATATAATAAATAAAGTTACTTGAAATAATTTACTTTTTAGCTGCATGTTGAGACCATGAGGAAATACAACACCTTCCAACCATTTCTGATCAATGTTACCTTCGATGCTTGCGCATTTATGAAAACGCGCAAAAATTCCGTATACTTTGATATTTTATTCAAACTAATAGAGAAATTCACAAATGCAAATCATACATGTCCTTATGAGGTGAGCTTCAAAACATTAAAATTTGTTTTTAATTTTATCTACGAGTGGTGTACTCTTCTTTTTCATTGCAGGGCGAATTCATCATAGACCGCTTTCGGCCACTGCATAGTAATCTCATGCTGCCGCTTCCCACCGGCGACTATCGCATTTTATTTGGGTTTTACATTTCAGGCGCCCTGCTCGGCAATTTATATGTATGGTTTGCCTTTAAAGAGCTGGAAAAATGGGAAACATCGCAAAAGAAGTTAGACACTCCAAAAAATCTCCGGTTTCTTTGAGATATGCATCAGAAATTCTAACAAGGAATGTGGGCGGCATTCTTCATTGCGCATTTAAACCAAAATCGGCCAGATGCCTCAACCAAAATGGCAGCTATATATGTGGGTTGGCAAATCAGATTTTTAACTCCATACACAGCCGTCGCTTTTAAAGTTTTATGAAAATTAGATGCATTTTTTAAATTTTCCACAAAGATTGAAACATGCGGTTGTATGTTTTTTATTAAAAAATTTACTTTACTTTAATTGAAAAATAATGGAATTTAATAAATAAATAAAAAAAATAACAAAAAAAATGCGAAAAAGCATTGCCCCATTTTAGTGCATGAGAGTGTATTAAATATGTAATCGTTAAGTAATTTTTTTCGGTAAAAAAACGCCTGTATATGGCGCTCACAAATTTTTTCTACGTTGTTGGCCCAGCTTCTCCCCTAATTTGTGAGGTGTTGTCAAACATATGGATCGCCGGCTTGGGACAACAGTTACATACTTTCTTGTGAATAGCTTCTTCATCGTAGGAGTACACTCATAGGGTTGCCATTAAATATGTACGTGCCGAGCAGCGACCGCTGTTAAAAAAAAAAGAACTATCTCGAACATTTAAATCTTCCGCCAAACAGGCATCGAACTTGGGTCCTACCAAGTGATAGTAGGTATGAATCTCCAACAAGTTCGTTACGGCAGCCACCACCTATTTCGCTTATTCCAATTAATCTTTAATTGGCCATCAGATAAACGCTCAATAACTGATTTAGAATTTTTACCATCGCATTTTCCCAACATTCATTTGACTTACCATGGTTTATTGAAAGTTACGTTGTCAATATGGTCAAGGTGCACAACAATTTTTTTGTGATTCTAATTCTGCAAATCATTTCTGTGGAAAGTGTAAGTTGAACAAGAATTTTATTTTCTGAACTAATTTTTACTCGCAAACATTTCGCCAAAAACAGAGTCCTGTTTTCAAAATGACCAGAATTGAATGTAGAGATCTGAATAAAGAATTGGGTAGGCTAAATGCGTGTCGGCTGAAAGCTGTGAAGCGTGATGTCGTTGAGGCGACTGTTCGCCTTCAGTTGCTGAAAAAGGTGGACAATTGCCATGTAAGTACTGAAGTGTAATCGGACATATTCGAGTATACATACATACATATGTATATGTAGTAGAGTTGTTCAAAATTTTTTTTTTTTTTGGAAATTCATAAACGCTACCTCAAAATGGTGGATCCAAAATGGCCACCAACTCTAAAAAAAGTTATTGGAATTGTTTGAAACTCTTAACCGCCATTTTGAATTTTGAAAATATGACAACAAATTCGTAATCAGAAACCCCAGAAAACCCCTGGAAACGAGTTTCAACCCTTCAAAATGCTTAAAACGTTCAGTATCAACGTTTTAATTTTAGTATTTTTATTTATTTTTTATTTGATCGCCATATTGGATCCGCCATTTCGAATTTAAAAAAAAATTGACTTCAGATTCGTAATCGGCGAACCTCAAAAACTCCCGAGTGCCGGTTTCCAAGCAAAACCAATAATGTAAAAAAAAAAATTAATCGCCATTTTGGATCCTTCATTTTGAAATTTTAAAAACTGACTTCAGATTCCTAATTATCAACCTCAGAAACCCCCTGGTAACAAGTTCTAACCCATGACAACGCGTAAATCGTTCAGTATCAACGTTTTAATTTTACTAATGTCTTTTCGAGAGAATATTTTCGGGAACTAGGCCCATTCTAACTGTCCAAGACAGGTGTGTAATTAAGGGAATGTTCCCCAGTAACACCAGAGTAATTATATGTAAGAACCACATTTTTAGTTGCATCTTAACATGTCACAAAAATATAAAAATTGAGAACATCAGCGTTTTTATAAAAAAACCGACCAGCGCGACCTCTAAAAAAAAAACTTTTTTTCAAAATAAAAAAATACGTGTCTCAAATAACATTATTCTAATGTAGCGTTTATGAATTTCCAAAAAGATTGCTTTTATGAACCATTCTAATATATAGTAAGTAAATTGAAATAATTTACTTTTTAGCTGCATGTTGAGCTTATGCGGAAATACAACACCTTCCAACCATTTCTGATCAATGTTACCTTCGATGCTTGCGCATTTATGGAAACGCGCAGAAATTCCGTATACTTTGATATTTTATTCAAACTAATAGAGAAATTCACAAATGCAAATCATACATGTCCTTATGAGGTGCGCTTCAAAACATATAAACATTTTGTTTAATTTTAATTTTATCTACGAGTGGTATACTCTTCTTTCTCATTGCAGGGCGAATTCATCATAGACCGCTTTCGGCCGCTGCATAGTAATCTCATGCTGCCGCTTCCCACCGGCGACTATCGCATTTTATTTGGGTTCTACATTTCAGGCGCCCTGCTCGGCAATTTATATGTATGGTTTGCCTTTAAAGAGCTGGAAAAGTGGGAAACATCGCAAAAGAAGTTATACACTCCAAAAAATCTCCGGTTTCTTTGAGATATGCATCAGAAATTCTAACAAGGAATGTCGGTGGCATTCTTCATTGCGCATTTAAACCAAAATCGGCCTGATGCCACAACCAAAATGGCAGCTATATATGTGGGTTGGCAAATCAGATTTTTAACTCCATACACAGCCGTCGCTTTTAAAGTTTTATGAAAATTAGATGCATTTTTTAAATTTTCCACAAAGATTGAAACATGCGGTTGTATGTTTTCATTAAAAAATTAACTTCACTGTAATAGGAAATAATGGAATTTAATAAATAAAAACAAATAACAAGAAAAGGCGAAAAAGCATTGCTTTATTTTAGTGCATACGAGTGTATTAAATCAAATAAAACACCTCTTTGAGGTAAACTTTTCGAGTGACGAAAGCTGAACTAGAAACACAAAATTTATGATATCAATTTCGTTACGAAAATTATACGCATTTTTTAACTGCATTGGAAACGTAGGGAAAATCTTTTTTATTCATACGAATCGTTGCAAAAGTTCTGTTTTTTGTTTTGTGCTTATCTAGATCTCACTTATGTATTCAAATCGATGTACATATATATTGAAACATATAGTTTTTCGAATACGGAATAAAGCGAAAAAGAATGATCACATCCTTTGTATTCGAAAAAATTAAAAAAAATATATATATATGAGAAATGATAAAAACTTATCAACTTGGTACCAACTTTGGATACAATAAACAACTGTATTCGTCTGATTGTCTCATAGTTTCTTTTTGTTAACATTTCTACCGGGTGTGGGGCGCACACATGTGCACGGTGTTGCACTCGTGCTATTAAACTAATGCTTTTTTCTCAAGTAATTTTGCTCAGTGGCAATTTATACACATCGTCGTTCAAAATACAAAACCGCGTATCGTCATTCTGCAAAACCGCGTAACTCGCATTTGCTGCCAAAAATTGGATTTGCTTACAGAAGTTCTTGGCTCAATCCTTATCCATTCGTCCTGAAATATGCTAGCCAGAAATGCGACTACTTTATAAAAAAGATAACCATTTTGAAATATGAGTGTTTTTACTCTCTAGAAAATAATTTATGCAGCGACGGTATGTATACAGGTAGTAGCGGCACCATTGGGTGAACAAAATGCATTCATACATTCATATTTATTTACAACTGTAGCTAATATTGTACGCGTCTTCCCAGGTAGGTTAAGTGTGGGTGATAAGCCCATGTAGCATAGTTAAACACTGTGTACATATCTGTAACTAAGATGGGGAAATTCTACAATTTCGGCATGTGACTGAAAAAACTCTAAAATACACACAAATTGTGGTTTCCAAGACATGTACGAAGTGATTAGCACAGCTGCATCCTTCAACTTGTCAGCTCGCGTGAAATTCCCCGATTTGCAGGGAATTTCGGTTTAAGTGGCAATCGCGGAATGAGCAATTTTTTTTCAGGGAACTGGGTATGTTATATGTATATCTTAAAGTAACCAAATTAGACGAATATGTTAATTTTAAACCATTGGTCGCTATTTGGGGCGACTTTTTTCAATTTGAGTCGCCATATCTCCACAACACGAGTTTTCCCAGATATAAGCTATATACAAAATAAAAGCTAAGGTTTTGGGCTGGACTTGGCGAAACTTAGAATAAAATCGATTGACCTGTTTTCGATAAAATTCGCGAAATCTATATTTTCAACAGCCCGATTTTTAGTTTTCAGGCGATAACGTCATAACATATTTATATTTCATAAACATAAAAGATAGCGTTGGATAGCCTGTTTTAATACCCTTCTACTTACATCCACATTAATGACATGGACTAAGTAGTGCGGCCTCAGTGGTAGTTTAAAAAATTGCCTTTTTTTCGAATTTCATGCAGCCGCCACGCCCACAAAGGCATACGCATCAAAACATCCTGGAACAAAACCTTCTTAGTTTTTTTAGTACTTTAATTCCTGAAAGTTTGAAAAAAATTAAATGAAGGTACGTATAGACGCCACATACATACCAAAGCATCTCGTAGTTGAGACACGAACCAAAACACATTTACCTCTATATCTTTCCAACTAGTAGCCGGAACTTAATATATAAGGTATCGTTTGAAAGGTATTGGCCTATAGAATAACACTAAATATGTTGGGTGTACCCACATGCCCCCTTAAACCGGCAAAAGCAAAAAAACGTTTATTGTTTCGCAACACCTAATTTTTAAGAATCCGTTTAATTGTTTGTGAAGCTTGAATACATTTCCTGGACACACTCCTCAAGACCTTTCCAACGTAATTCCTTGTAATTTCAGCATGCTACTGTGGCTGCTTTCGTCACTCGCGCGCACTGCCGTGCGCTGTGATATGTAATCGCTAAGTAATTTTTTTCGTTAAAAAAAAAGCCTGTATATGGCGTTCAGAAATTTTTGTAAATTTTTGGCCCAGCTTCTCCCCTAATTTGTGAGGTGTTGTCAAGCATATGGATCGCCGGCTTGGAAGAACAATTACATAGTTTCTTGTGAATAGCTTCTTCATCGTAGGAGTACACTCATAGGGTTACCATTAAATAAAATATGTACGTGCCGAGCAGCGACCGCTATTAAAAAAACCTATCGCGAACATTTAAATATTCCGCCAAACAGGCATCGAACTTGGGTCCTACCGAGTGATAGTAGGTATGAATCTCCAATAAGTTCGTTACGCCAGCGGCCACCCATGTATTTCGCTTACTCCAATTAATCTTTAATTGGCCATCAGATAAACGCTCAATAACTGATTTAGAATTTTACCCATCGCATTTTCCCAACATTCATTTGACTTACAGTGGTTTATTGAAAATTACGTTGTCAATATGGTGAAGGTGCACAACAATTTTTTTATGATTCTAATTCTGCAAATCATTTCTGTGGAAAGTGTAAGTTGAACAAGAATTTTATTTTCTGAACTAATTTTTACTCGCAAACATTTCGCCAAAAACAGAGTCCTATTTTCAAATTGACCAGAATGTAATGCAGAGATATGAGTAAAGAATTGGTTCGAGTAAATGTGTGTCGGCTGAAAGCTGTGAAGCGTGATGTCGTTGAGGCGACTTTTCGCCTTCAGTTGCTGAAAAGGGTGCACAATTGCCATGTAAGTACTTATAGATACTGAAGTGTAATCGGACATATTCGAGCATAAGTACATATATAATAAATAAAGTTACTTGAAATAATTTACTTTTTAGCTGCATGTTGAGACCATGAGGAAATACAACACCTTCCAACCATTTCTGATCAATGTTACCTTCGATGCTTGCGCATTTATGAAAACCCGTAAAAATTCCGTATACATTGATATTTTATTCAAACTAATAGAGAAATTCACAAATGCAAATCATTCATGTCCTTATGAGGTGAGCTTCAAAACATTAAAAATTTTGTTTAATTTTAATTTTATCTACGACTGGTATACTCTTCTTTCTCACTGCAGGGCGAATTCATCGTAGACCGCTTTCGGCCACTGCATAGTAATCTCATGCTGCCGCTTCCCACCGGTGAATATCGCATTTTATTTGGGCTCTACGTTTCAGGCGCCCTGCTCGGCAATTTATATGTATGGTTTGCCTTTAAAGAGCTGGAAAAATGGGAAACATCGCAAAAGAAGTTAGACACTTCAAAAAATGTTCGGCTTCTTTGAGAACTGGATCAGGAATTCTAATAAAAAATGTATTCAAAGAAATTACAAATTGTAAAATTATCTAGCCAAAATACACGTACGTACTATGCTTGGCCCAGAGGGTGTTTTAATGCTTACTGATTGTGTGATTTTTTTACAAAAACTCAACGACATTCTTCAATGCGCTTTTGAGCCAAAATCGGCCAGATGCCACAGCCAAAATGGCAGCTATGTGGGTTGGCAATTCAGATTTCTTAACTGTACTCACAGCAGTCGCTTTAAAACAGCAACAATCACAGTAGAACATAGCTGGGCACACCAACACAGTCTCATTTTGTCATGGTATTAGTGCGTCGCGCTCAGTTATGGTTGCCGCATTTTTTATAAATGTACTAAAAGTGGTATTTTTCGTGCATGGGTATTTTGGCCTATTTTGCTTATACCTATAGTGTAATAATGAACCTTGGAAGTTTTTAGTAACTAATACTATTAGTTTATACAACCTTTTGCATAAGAAAAATTTAGTACTTGTATAATTTAAAAAAACTTAAATTAGGTAAACTCATTTGTATAATACCTGGGCTCCGTTTTATTAGAACAAATTCTTTTATATGCTGACCGGCCAGATGGTTACGGTGTTTAGGTCTTATTTTTTAACCGACTTCCAAAAAAGGAGGAGGTTATCAGTTCGTCGGAATCTTTTTTTTTTTTTTTTTTTTTATGTATGTTACCGCATAAGTTTGGACCACGTCAACCGATTTCGATAATTCTTTTTGCATCGGAAAGGTAGTGTCTCAGAGGTGGTCCCATACTAATCTGGTTAAGATCCGATCAGTGGATCGTGAGATATATATATATATTTTTTTTTTTTATATGAGAGTTGAAGTCGGTTTTTTTCTTGCTAAAAATTACTTGTTTCATATAAGTAGGTATTTAGTCTTAAAAATAGAGTATAACTTATAAATATTATTCATTAAGTATTTTTGGGCATAAACCAGCATTTACATTTCTCTATCGATTTCTTTTGATAAAAAAAATATTATAAAATAAAGTATGCAATGTGTGCCCTAGTGCGTCGCGCTGAGAAGCACTTTTCTATAATTGCACTGAGTGGAGCGTTTTTTTCATTTGTTTATGGTTAATGGTCGTATTACCACACAACAAGCATTGGGCATTATTAGCTTTTTTTAAAACCAAAAACTGTAATTGGCACTCATACTCAGACATTTTGGGCATTGTTACATATATAGGTGGCAACCACGCGCTAAAATTACGAATAAAAATATTCAACGGCGAAGCATAGTGTTACTCTCATGAAATCTGAAAGCAGACTGAATTGAAATTCGCTGCGTCGTTTCTGTATACGTATAAGCGCTGCGACGCAGACGCTACTCGCGAGTAGCGTTTTGCCCAGCTATGCAGTAGAAGCACCAGCAACAGCAGCAGCAACCACTGTTGCCGTTAAGAATTTTCAGAAAGTCGCAAAAAAGGGATAATGACGAAATAAAGGGTCACCATATTATATTTGCTTTTCTTTACTAGTAAAAAAAAATCTGAGATCCCAAGTCAAAATGAAATTTACATGTATTATAAGTCTTTTCGCTGCTAGAAAGTTGCGATGTTAAATTTAAGAATAAAATAGCGGCACAAGCTTTAAACAAAATATAGAAATCGAGGGTCTGAAAGAAGAGTTGAATTTCCTTTAAAAGTTTTAAGTGGTGCATGTTTTCCTACTTACAGGAGGAAGTATTTTTTAATAGCATGGTTCTAAAACAAAATCTCTGAAAAGGGACAAAAGTCGCACATAATTTTGGAAAAAGGTCAAAAAATCCAAATTTTGAAAAAGTCAAGTCAAAGGGTATTGGCGTCTAAAAAGGGGCATATTGCCCCTTTAGTCGCACAACGGCAACACTGGCAGCAACATCAACAATGGCGGTAGCTACAACGACAAATTGCACACAACAGTCGTCAAGCACATAATCAACCGTCATTAGCCGACAGCGAGCAACAACAATGACCACCGCCGCTGCCAATGAAATGAGGCAAAATTGAAATTCCAGCTAATGCGCGTAATTGCCGGCTGTGATGTTAATCGACGACAACAATCGCCAACAACTGCCAAAAGCAGTACACACCAGCGCGTTGACGACCGTAATATGTATGTAAGTAAGTACATAGGTAGTTGCCTGTTGGTGGCGGCTGCTGCTACTGCTGCGGAAGCTGAAGTGTGCGATGTCTGAGCTGCGGTAGCTGCTGGTCGCGTTGGTTGAAGGTGTGCGCCAAGCCTTGGTGAAGGCTGGCGGTGCTTCGCATGCTGCAGCTTCTTACTTCCTCTCTGCGCAAGGCGTCAGCAATGCGTGCGCGCAGACAGAAAAACAGGACCTTTCGGAATCGAACTCGAAGGTCCGTAACATCGCTAGTAGCATGGATTCTTCTACTGAGAAACAAAGCAGAGCACTAATATACACTTTCGGTTTTCTTTATGCCTAAAAACTATAATTAGTAAATAGGTTGGGCTATAATTATTTATTAAACAGCCATCTGAGTTTGCGTATCGGAGATGGCAAGCTAGTGGAGAGATCTTCGTGTCCATTTCTGGTTACATATTATTATTTATCGGCATTCTCCAATATCGTCGACTAATATTTCTTGTACGTTTGCATATAAACTCCTTGGCATACATTTACTAGTCTTGCATTCGCTTGCTACTTACTGCCTGTCCCTCTTACCTCTCCAGCGCACCGGCAACCTTCAATTATGGAAATCTAGAGCTTTTTAATTCAGACTTGGGGGCGTTTATTTGGCACAAGCCGTGCATAGTATTTAATTTAATCGCCGGCGATGACTATTATTTGCACGTGGGCGGTCTTGGCGATTCAAAGTAGTGATTTTGCATTAATTTTATATAATTTGTGATCAAGCAAATACGTAGATATCGAGCTTACAAAAAAAAAACTCTTATATAATAAGAATTTGCGCAACCGGAAGTAAACTTTTAGCTGTTTTAGCAGTAAAAATATTAACTTAAGTAGTATTTATCAGAATAGTAAGAGGGCTATTTTCAATGAACTTTTCCTGTTTCACATTTGTGTAGTATATTTTAACCCTTTATCTGACAATCGAACTTAAGTTGAACTTTTTCAAAATAAGAGTCAAAAAGGCCGATTAAGGTAGGAGTTAAGGGTTTAGAACTTTCTACAATATAAAAAACTGTGATCACCTAGTTTAGCTTTCACATATGGAAATTAACATTGAGAAATAGTCTCATAAGAGACTCCAAGAGAGTTGTTTCCCAAAGTACTCTTCGGTTGTCCTACTGTTCTCATTCTTCTGAATTCGAAGCCATCTTTCACGTGAATTTTGTATTTCCACAGACAGTCATATCGATATAAGTGGTCCAGGCCTGACTTCCTTTTGTATGAAAGAACTGCCTAATGATTCACCACTTCACATAATTAGACCTAGCTTTCTGTCGCGTCTCCTGGAAATTATCACCACATTCGTTTGACAAAATAACAGCATTGTCCTTTGGAATCCCGTTAAACTATATCCCTCCACTGCTCTGGTTTTCGTCCTGAGGACTTTTTTATTAAATTGGACCTATTGCAACTAGACATAGACCTGCGATGATCTAACTCAATCAGAAGCGGGCTGCGCAATCAAAACTAATTGCCATCCTAAACCTACATCTCATTTGCCAACACAATTCAATGTTATCGAACTCCCAATGCTACTTGCAACGCCAGAGTTCATAACATATATCTGGATATCTGCTCCATTCCACATTGTCACATTGCACGAATGACCTAAATACCAGACCAACAAGGCAACAGCAAAACAAAAATGGTTAGAACAGTCTTCAGTTGTAGACGCAATGAGAGAAAATAAAATGAAAATCCTACAGGCAGAAGCGAGAAAGCAAGAAGGACGACCACTAAGTGACCACAAATGACCAAAAGACAACATTTCACATTGGCTTGTATTAGATATATGTATGTACATACATTTAGGTACGTATGTATGTATTAGGGATGTCAATCCCGGATCCCGGGACTTTGGGATCCCGGGATCCCGGTCTTTTTTAAGTCCCGAATATCCCGGGATTAGTCGATTTAAATCCCGGGATTGCTGGAAACAATTTTTTTGTTAGCCAATTAAATTTTGATCACAAATATCCCCTCTCAAGGGCAAATTAAAAATTTTTTGCAACCCTTAATGCTATAATTTCTTTAAGATCGCATTACCATCAAAAGAAGGAATAATTTTGCTTCGCTCGAAATGGAATAGATGATGCACTTATATATTTATTGTTTACTTAAATGTGTTAACTTTTTTATTATTACTTAAATATACTGATAATATCTTAAATTGATCTCAAACAGTGATTCAAAAAATATTATATAGTTACATAGGCAGTTACTGCTGTACCAAATACAGTCACTTACAAAGATATTTTGCATCGATTTTTTTTGCAATATTCAAAATATTTTTCATGGTATTTTTTTGTTTATTAAAAAAAATATATAGCTAATTTTACAACAATAATCATGTAAATCAAAATTTCACTCTTTAGAGAATGTTGGTTTAAGTTCACCAAATTATCATAAAAATATCAAACTTTTTAATCATAATTTTTACAAAAAATTCTATTATGCAGTTTTATGCCCATTCAATTTAATGCAATAAAGTGAAATTTTAAAGTTGCTAAAAACTCCATTGATTTTTGAATTTTTTTTACTGACGATGTTGGGCATTTTCTTCCTTATAACGAACTTTTTTGTAGCAAAAAAAATATATAAAATGTCAACGGGATGTTTTCGCAACTTCAAAATCGCACATACATATATATTTTTTTAAATTAACAAAAAAAATACCATGAAAAATATTCTGAATATTGCAAAAAAAATCTATGCAAAATATTTCTGTGAGTGACCGTATATGCATTTTTACTTGTACAAAAACTATGTTATAAATTAATGAGGATATGTACATACACACATACATATATGTTTGTCAAATTTTATGTTTGTTTTTTGTTGATTGAAAATACTGATTTATCGCCATAATAAATATGTAAATGAATTACAATAAATTGTACTTTTTTTGTTATATCAATCTGATTTAAAATACTATAATAGGATGATCACAGATGTTTTGCACTTTTGCCTGAATTTCGGGACAATCCCGGGATCCCGGGATTGTATTTTCAAATCCCGAAAATGCCGGGGTCGACAAAACCCCGAAAATTGACATCCCTAGTATGTATGTAACAACAGCGGATTGCAACAACAATGTAGTACAACATTTCTATTTACAATATACAAAATTGGCAACTTGTTGAGAAAGCAACACAACAGGCAACCCAAACCATCAACAAACAACAAAAATAATACGCAAGAAAATGTTGCAATAAAACTGAACGATTGTTGCTGTTGCAGTGGACTCAGGCCGTTAACGAATATATCAAAACAAGCAAATGTAAAAAAAAAAAATTGTTACTGCATGATTTTATGAAGCTTATTTAGCAAATAAAAAGTAGAAGACATAAGTAAAAACCGTTTTCAAAATATATATGTATCGATGTACGTATTCACATTAGAGTGATCCTAAAATACATACACAGAAAAATCTATATTTTGGAATTTCCTTGCTACTATTTACTACAACGTTTGTATTTTTATTTTTTTTTCGGTACTTACATGTTGCTGTGTCTGCTTCTGCTTGTTGCTGGGTTGTCTTCTTCTTCCTTTTTGGAGTTTTATAGTGGTTGCACCAGCAGTCTCAAACGGACAGAGCCAATGTTTCCGCGTACCGCTTAGCAGCTGGGCCTTTTGCAGTAAGACGCTTGTGACTATGGTGTTGCTGTTGTTGTAGCCGGCCTGCTCCTTTTTGTGTTTTGTGAGCGATTGCTGCAACTTATATCTGCTTGCCAAAAGCTGGACTCTTCGAAGTGCAATGCAAACAGTTTTTCACTGAAATTTTATTCAATTCGTACATATGTTTTATTCTCGTACCCTTGCAGTGTATTTTAACTGACCGAAATCTTTTTATTTTATGCCAAATATGCTCTCGCCACAACTGTTGTTTCCTCCTGAACTTTTTTCATTTTCATAAAATTCCCAGCACAGCGTTTACGCTTTTTTCGTATTTACTTTCGAACAAATTTTTATTCTTCTTCTTTCGTTTGGCTTGTTATTTCAATTTTCCGCCACTTTAATTGCCAGCAATCAGCAACATCTGCAAAAAATATCACCAGTCGCATAAACAAAAATTCGCTGCAGCTTAATTAGCACCAACGGAGCGATGGATACCCGCTGGCGCGGCAGCTACAGCAGCAGCGTTCATTGGTGAAGCCACTCTACAGAAAATTAATGCAACAGCAACAACAACGCCATACACACCAACTACAAAGCGCAATAAATAAATAAATAAAATATTTTTCTGCCAACTCCGCGATTTCGCGCTTGCCACAGCTGGGATAAACGAGATACCCTGAGGATTGACGGCGGCGGTGTTGGTGGTGGCACTGATGGTGTGCGCGAACGTCTGGCGGCTAAACGACGACTATCAACGGCTGTCAGTGCGACCGGAGGTGGCAACAGGGTGCACGCAGCCACAGCCGATATCGATAATGAAGACTTTTTGTATTTTTTTTAAAGTGTTTTCTTTTGTTGTTTCTACGATTTCAGCTAGGTATTTTTTTGTGCAATTGGACTTTGTGGCAATCGTTGGTGTTAATGTTGTCACTCTGCTCAGGCTGCTAATGAATTTCGTTGTATTTATTGTTGTTGTTGCTGATTTTGTAAGCGATATTTTTGTTTGTCAATCTTTTATCGTTTGCTATTTTGTTTGCCGCATATTGCATGTTGCACGTTGCACGTTGCACGTTACATACTGCCGCACTTTCAGTTCATTATGCATTCACGTTTTATCGCCGCGCATTCTACTTGCCTGCCACCGAACGAATGGTGTTTATGTTTTAGCAAATGCCGGAGTCTTCCCTATGACCGTTTTTTTTTTTTATTTCGCTTTTTTTCTCACATTGACTCACTGTAACTTTTCCGCCAGCGGCGGTTTACGATCTGCAATGCACACTTCGTGCTATTTGTGTGTGTTCTGCGCTTTTTAGTGTCGTTGTTCTCGCTTATTTTCTACTTTTTTCTTGCGAATATTCGCGCACGTTGATCACATTCGTTGCATGTTAATTAGTCGGCTGTTGGCAACACTTTGTTGCATTGTTGTACCAGTGTTGTTGGCTTGTTGTCTCACTGTTGGAGCGGTTGTTAGTTTTGTTGTTATTGTTGTTGAGCTGTAAATAGAAAAGTAAAGTGTTTTTTGTTTATTCAACCCGACGTTAAGGTCGCTTTTAAGATTTGCATTTTAATTTTAGAGTTTTGTAAGATTTGTGTTTGCCTTTTTGTTGTGAGCAATTGTTTACATGATTGATTTTGCACAGCAGTGCGTAGCGGAAATATTATAAGTTTTTATAGGAGAGAAATTGGCACTCGTTAAATTGATAATATAATCAGGGTATGATACGTAAAAAGGGCAGAGGGAATAAAAATAAATTTATTTTAAAATATAGCACGAAAAACGCTTCTCTAGCGGCCCCTGTCGTCCTAATCCTTAGGCTGGGAAAGGGGTGGACGAGATCTGTATATAGCAGTAGGTTGTCTGGTCGTAGCGGTGACTGAATAAAGCTCAGCGCCCAATTAACATGTGGGGCACTATTTTCAGGTGCTTTGACCTTTTATATTCGTCGATGAATCAGCTTATGTTGGATATAGAACACTTGGAGACTTCGTCTAACTAAACTTCGATCGTTCGCTTACTGTGATATTGCAGCCGCCACATTGAATTTTAGCTGCGCACTTGTCAGTTTCCCGTATTCACCGTTTTGAACTGTAAATGCATTTCTCTTTTGATAAATAAAACAGTAAATCTTCGGGTTAATCAAAAGAATAACTTCCGTGAGATAGCGGACGGCGTAGACAGAACAACGGCGGCCTTGTCTCCAATAGGTCCCGAGACATTCCTTGCAATAGGTGCTAACACTATTATAAAAGTGCTTAGAAAAGAAACATTATGTAGGAGGGAACAATACTGGCATAGTCGACAGGGCTTCGCCAGGCCAAAAGCTTACTGGGTATAATCTAAAACGACGTAAACTTCTAATTAGCCCCAAACATAAACTTAGAATCATTACAGTTATGCTCACTGTAAACTGCAGATTCAGAGGACAGAGGACATCTGCATAAGTTAGGTAGACCGTTTCTGCTTTTCAGCTGAGAAGACACTATTTTACTTGCGACTTGAGGCGACGAATGAACAGCATATGCTCAATGTGGCCATAGAGAGAGCACAAACAGTTCTTACCTCCAAAGGCTCCTTGGCCTTTCCGGAATCCTCGCGATTTAAAGATGTATTGTGATGAGTAGAGGGTAAAATAGGTACGAGAGAGGCATCTGGCCGCGCAGAGTACCACACCAGTCTATTCTGAACCGATTAGTGTAGATGATATTAAAATTTTCCTGCCTCTTCTCCAGTCCCTTCAACTAGAAAATGTGACCTTTTAAAAGTCGGCAAGAATGTGACTCTGTACAAAGTGTGTTCGATTAGCTCGACGTTGTAGCGGGACATATGATTCCATTGGTCAATATTTTTGCCCAACACAAAGTTTCGCAGGCAGTTGATGTCCACACCGGAGAACTTCTCGGGAGTGTTGATGAAAAGCGGACCGAAATGTTTGAGCCTTAGTCTAGCGAATTCCGTGCTGTTGAAAACGAAGCGCTGAGATAATACCAGCTCGTCTTCTAAACAGCTGCGGCAGTAGGGATCCGTGACGATATTAAGTCAAAGGACAATATCCGGTCAGTAAACCTGTAAGAATCGAGAGATGGCGCTTTGCCAGCTGCAGAAATCCCTGCGGTCTACAACCGACCAAAGCGGCGTTGCAACTTTGCATGTCGGGGTTTTTACTCAGTGTTCATCTTTCCCGGAGGGTGCACTGCCTAGCCAATTCATCAGCCCTACAATTTCCAGTGATGTCTCTGTGCCTCGGGACCTAAATCTGCTTGATATGGAATTATTCCGAAGATTATTGAGAGTTCCAGCTTCGATCCGTCCGTGAAGGACTTCTACTCCAGAGACTGCCGATCTCCCCTTGGAGGGATTTGTTTGACGAAGGACCCCATTTCTTCCAGTAAGAAGTACAAGCTTTTGAAAACTGTCGAGTGTCCCTATGCTGGATTGAAAGATAACCCATAGCTTTTGAGTGTAATAGCTGAGCGAACCGCCGCTACTTTGCCCGAAATGTCAACAAAAGCGAAACTGAACATAGCATTTAGTGCTAGAATGCGAGTGGTTCGGAGCGCTCCGATGAGCTCAAGAAGGGTCGCCCTTCGCACGCGCTCTAGCTTCCTAACAAGGTCAGGCTTTTCCAGTGAGTTCCACCGGACAATGACCCCATATTCCATGATTGACTAGATTAGGGTTTGATATGGGAGATGATTTTTGAAGTTTTCCATGTACATTGAGAAAGATCTCTTCTTAATGTAACTGAACTCTTATATCTGTGTAACATAACCAGAGCTGCACTTGTTTAGCGCTGTAACCGCACAAGCGATTTTGACCAAGTTCGATAAAACAAGCCAGTCGTTTCTCAGCTGCACCTTAGGAGAGAATGTCTTTCTCTTACTCTGCTACATACCAGCAGCGGGTTACACGTTTATACTATCAGTGCTGGAGCATTTGTGTCTATTTGTACGATATGAGTAAGCGAGCGGAAGCGCTATATTCCAAATGGCTATACAACATCTACGTCGTTGTAATGCGCATAGAGCTCGTCATTCTATAGTCTACGGTATTTTTCGTCCGTAAATCTTCTGCAGAGTTTTGTTCTCGAGTACTTCTAGGGACTTATGGGAGGTAATTTTTGTGCGAAGACAGAGGAATTTTCACTCTCAATGACCTAGTTAAGCCAAGGCAGCAGTTGTTGGCAGGGCTGCCAACTATACTTAGTAATAAGGTGGCATATTAGGATAAAAAAGTGCCAAATAGAATTGCTAAAAAATTTGTAATTTTCTTATTCGAAAGAGGCCCATTTAATAATAAAATGTAATGTAAAGAAAAGTACAATTGTAAAATAAAATAAATCAGTTGTATAAAGTTTAGAAACTAAGTGATGAAAAAATAATACACGCCAGAGATTTCACAAAAATATATTACATATTACATATTTTTAGAAAATAAATACCAAATTGGAAAATTAAGTGTCATTTGAAGTCAAATAGGTTTTAAGGGATGATTTATAACAGTCATATTGTCTGCAATTTTAAAACTTTAAGAATTGTCTTGTTTTTGCTGTAAGTGAGTTAAAAATATTTTTAACTTCAACCGTGGTCGTTATCAAAAGTGATTCTCATCCGAAGCTTTTCAACGATTGACAGATGAAAGTATATAACAATGCTAATTAAAAAAAAAAAGCATTTGGATAAAATCATGTGAAAATAGTGTGAAATGCAGCCGCTACATAGCTAGGAATTGGTTTGATTCACATATTTATGCAAATTATATTCAACAATACAAACATATTCATTTCCTCACGATCTTGTCGATTGCAGTAGATATTTATTTATAACATTTACTCGAGCCTTTTCACTAAGCATTGTTTTTTCTCAAGTATTGAATTGCTTATTTAATATCCGTACATGTGTCACCGCTACAAAAAATTACGTCGTCACATTTCTCGAAATGCTTTCTAGCTCTAATCAACATCAATATTTAGCTCACAACACGATCCAAATTACATCAAACGCTCATTGCATATTTTCCCCTAATTACAGTGCTGTCTGGGTCGAGTGAACTAATTAATGCAAGACCAGTTCATAGAAAACAGATTGTTCACTATATCCAGATTGAGTTTTTTGTTCTTTAAAATCAATTTTGTTGCGCATTGCGTCTTTTAAAGTTAAATTTTTAAGAACTCTGAAGTGTCGTCTTTTCCCACAGCTAAAGCCAACACATGTTTCCTGTTGTTGTTGTATCGTTGTCGTCAAGCTCTATAGCGGTAGACCCAGGAAGCGCGAAGCCTCGATGGGGTATGTCCATAAGGCCAGACACATTAGCAGGGTGGGGTTCAGTGGAAATGCGAAGAGAGCGTCATGGAGCGTCATGGAGCGTCTCTCCGAATGACGGGAATTCATTTGGCACATCTGCATTTATTCTGTTCAGGTATAAGTTCAACCTGCTGCAGTAGCCCGATCGAAGTTGGGCTATGTAATGCGAGTCTCCCGAGGCATACGAAGCTCTGTCCCGTCCACTCCGTCGCGTTCAATTGCTTTGGAGACTTTCGCCTTCCCGATAGCTATCCTTTCCTCGTCGCTGCTGAAAAAAAGAGGCGCACTTGGTGTTGGCAGTTTCTACAGCCTTCTGGTCACTCTTCGTTTGGCTTTGTTTGTGGTCGCCAAAAGATATTTCAACTCTGTCATCATGCTTCGTCGGATTGGACAATGACCTCACGGTTGACCAAAGCTTGCTCACACCAGAGGCGAAGTTACAAGTCTTCAGACAGTCTTCCCACTTCACTAGTGCCGAATCTCCGAGTTACCTTACCCCTTATACGGGGATTTACGGGATCGGCCTGGCGAAGGCATTATCCTTTTTGTTATTAAGTTTTTCGTTATAGTTTTTAATTTGGAATGAATTGGTTTTAAATTTTGTTCACTCTACAAAGACTCAAAATTGTTCACTCTATAGAGTACTCAATAGAAAAATTTTCATGTTCACTCTTTCGAGGTGTTCGTAGCATCGGGTGTTCACTCCAGCCAGATACCACTGTAATAGCAAAACTCAAAATTAAGACTTTATTGATACCATACAAGCTAATATGCCAGCTGAAACCACAGAGACTAATTAGCGAAATGTAAACTAATTCAAGAGTATCAATAGAAAAAATATTAGTAAACAATAAATGCGAAAACAACACAGCAAAAAGGCAACCGCAACAATAATAAAAAAGTAATAAAAATTTAAATAAAGAAAAAATTTTAAATGACGCCAGAAAAATATGTATTTAACACACTATTGTTAAAACACTTGTGCTAACAGAAAAATTTTAATATAGAAAAAAATATAGTTACGACTTTAAACTTTATAACGAACAGCGTTTGCAAACAAACAATATGAGCAAAAAAACAAAAAAAAAACAAGCACAGTCGACAACTGACATTTTAACCACATTTTCGCTTTGTTGCAATTAAACATTTTCATTAGTCGAAGTTGGCTGCAAATAAATTGCATCTTAAGTGCAGAAACAACAACAGCAAAAAAATAACAGATCCACTGCGAGCGATCAAATCTACAAATGTGGTAACGAAAATCATTAGTTAACGCACCTGCCTCAAAAAGGCTTGGGTGAAAAAAATAAGAAATAAAAACTGAGCCGTATTAACGCGAAAAAATATTTTTCCCACAGTTGCCAAGCTGGGTATTGGGCGCGCAATGCACGTACAAAAATAATACAAAAGTGCGTTAAAAAAAAGTTCAAGAAATGATTTTAAATTTTCACACAGAATTTCAAGTTTAAAAACAATATGCAATTTTAATTTATAATTTACTAAATATAATTGTAGAATGACTTTTAATTATCCTCATGCATTTTTCATTACCCACATCGGTTGGAGCAAAAAAATTAACTTCAAAAAATTGTTTGTTATAATTTTTACACATAAGTAAAGATCAAATATTAAAGCAACAATGCTACCTACATAGCAGCACAGTTTTTGAACACGGTTTCCAAAATTTTTGTCAGAATTTTAGACACGGTTTTAAAGTATTGCTTTTTACCTTTTCTTCTTTAAAAATTTTTAATAACTAAATTTTTTTGGTTTTAGTAAAATAAAATATTTTTCCCACACGACCGTTTTTTGTTTGCATTCGTAAAACTCTCCGTTCTATACGTTGTTGCAAGCGCGACGCGTGCGAGCAGACTGTCGTTTGTGCTGAGCAAAAACGCACCGGTGAATACAACAGCTGCCGCCTTCAACTCCAACCAGTTGCAGTTCTGTATTAATGGATGATGCTCTGAATAACTATAGTTGCAGTGTCTTTTATTATTGTTGTTGTTCTTGTTGTTGTTGTATCAGCTCAGATGCGAAGGCAAGATATACAACAACAGAGGCAGCTGATACTAGCAGCGGAGTGCGATAAATGCAATGTTTAGATACACGCAATTGATAAAAATCGTAAGAAATGCGTAATGAAAGCAAAAAAAAAGTTGTTATAACGATTACAAGATTCAACTACGAAGACTAAATAAAACAACATACGGAAATTGCAAACAAAAACCTTCTGCGCACAAAGCAAGTAATGCAAAATATCCGTGACTTAAATTGCAACAACAACTACATTTAAAATTTGCACCTTCCTTTCTTCTTTTCATTTCACGAGTCGTAATATTCTAATACACCCACCTCACCTCGCATCAATGAAAAACAAAAGCAATAACAAATGCAATTCTCTTTCACTTCTCACCACTGTCCGCTATTAACTTTACACGACTACGGTGTCTGAGCCACTTCTACATGTAATTCCGACTTTGCGCTCACTTTGAGATACCTGCGATATCCGCCGACAGCTCATCAATGACTGAAGCAACGAACGCGCCCCCTCGCTAAGGTAAACAAAACTCTCGACCAGTGATGGAAAAGTAGGTACAATTGTACTTTTTTCGGTCTTATTTAAAGCTTGGTATCCAGCTGGCAAGAAAAGTATAGACTTTTCATAAAAAAAAAACGCTTAAGAAATGGCGAAGAAATTTTCTGGTGTCAAATTTCTGTAAGGCAGTATGCAGTTTTTAAGATATTTGCTACGCTTTTCTAAAGTTTTTGTGAAAAAAGAGCACAGGGCAACCCATGTTTGCATTATTCTTGAGGAAAGAGTGGGACAGCACGCTATGAAATATCCGATATCAAAATTTCTTGGACACTTCTATTCACACACACACGAAATAATTGGCAATTTTTTCTTGGACGTTTTCTTAAAAGCTAGATACAAAGCTTTAATTTGAAAGTATATTCGGTACAAACACTCGATTTTAGGTACGTTCAAATAACTCTACAGAAAGTCGTTCCTTTTTTCTTGCAGATAATTGATTACGCTGAACTGGTGCAGTTTATTATATACGTACCACATCAAAGCTGGAACCGACGATAAAACCTTGTTCTCAAATCCGCTTTTCAATGACAGATAGACAACGAATATTTCGTTTTAAAGCGTTCACCTTTTTTTAAAACATGGTTTTGCCTCTATTCGCTCGAATATACACGTATTACTTCCAACGTCCAACGTTTAATGTGAGTCCAAATGTTATCGAAAGGTTCTCCTACGTATGATTTGATTCAATGAGACCGCAGATGTTCGCAATAGGGCTATAGTTGAATGCGCTGTATGGCATCGGCATCAAAGTTCGGATCACTTTTACGTGCTGTTCAACTGAGTTTCGCTCCATGACTAAGTTTGTCAAGATCTGTAGTACGAATTGTCTGAAAAAAAATAAGAAATAAAACATTAGCATATTACAAATAATTGGTGTCAAATATCTGCATAATCCTTGTATCACCCTATACAAAAAATCTTATTTATTCTTAAGCTACTGTTATCTACTTGAAGCTACATTTTTTCCCCCCAAATTAGGTACCTACAATTTTATATTTTTCCATCCCTGTTCTCAACCGTATTTTGTGCACATTTGTGTTGCTTCTTGTATATATGTATTTATGTATACCTTGCAGTAAATCGAACTAGTTCAAAACTGTCGCTAAGCAGGCGTAAAGGTGACGATACTGCTTCTAGACATTTTTTTTTTTAATGACGATGTCCCGCCAATCGGCAATTGCCACGCTCTGCAGAAACTTATAACTAAAGCCATCCAGGGACGATAAATTTACAAGATGGATAGGCCAGACCCCTCGCTTAGAAATCCGTAGTTTCGCTGCTCGAATCTTGGAAGATTCACATACCACGATAGTCGTATAAACAAGAAATTATAAACATTGAAGACAGTGCAGTCTTGCGCTGCATCTATTTTGTGGTAGTTCGGTCACAGTCAAGAAAGGAGTAGTCTCTAAATTTTGCTGTATGGTAAACGCACGCAGCAGCTGAGACGGTTGTTTTTTGCTTGACTGTTGGTGGCGGTGGTGGTGGTGGTGAAGGTGACTGCTTAACATTTTCTTGCTCCTATTTTTGTTTTTTTGTTGGGCTGCAAAGATTTTTAACTTAAATGCGCTTACACTACAACCGGAATTTAATATATAAATAACTTGTGCTGCGAGTCTTGTAATTCGCATTTTATTTGTCTATTCTCTTTCTCTCTCAAAAAAACTAAAATGTTGCTGGAAGCATGGTTTTTGCAACATGTTGCCAGAGCAATCATGTTTTTCTCAATATTTGAGGCCAGCATAGGAATAGGAGATGAGATGGTCGCAAAATTACTTACCCTTAGCGAAGCGAGACATACCCACAGCAAAAAGACGGCTATCCTATAACCACGTCGACAACGAGAGAAATGTAGAAATCCAGAGGAGACCGGAGTTATGCGGCTCCGCAGTTCGCCAGACCCTATCTCAGTGCAACCAAATTTTTCCTAGGCTAAACTAGTTATACCTAGATCCGATAAATCCATCCAACGAGGAATGGTGTGATTATGGCAACTTAACGTAACTTACGGCTCTCACTTAAAAATTCTGTTAAATATATGTTGCTTATAATTGAACAGCTGAAACTTAACGTAACTTAAGGCTTTTCGACTGATGAGGGTTATTTTTTGAGCGCAGTCGAAGGAGTTCTGCGCAAAAACACTGTGGCGCCAATATAGTTTAGCCTAGTCAAAAGTAGGTTGTCCTAAGGTAGGGTTTGGCCGGCAACATATACATAAGTTAAAGGTTAGTCAATTGTGTACCCTCTTCTCTGCCTCGTCTCTGCCAAAGCGTATTTTCCTTCAAATTCAAAAGGAAATTATTAAAATATTTGAAAGGAATAAATTCCTTAAACTCTTACATATGTGGATCTATAGCTCCTTGAGATCAAAAGCTCCATCCAATGTTATTCATACTAAGAATAGGCAGATAGAAAAAAATATGATCGTCCATAGTGATCATGACGATTCTGGCCTTCTAAAACTAATGGTTTATTTGTATGCGTTTGACTATGTTTGTTTCATTAAAAGCCTGCGGTCCATCATATGCACTTAAGATCTATGTAAATTTGTCAAGAAAGGGTTCTGCTGCCTAACTTGTCCGAAGATAGAGCAGTATCTTCCGACTAACATTCTCCGAGTTGCATATGTTAGTTGTATAAGAATCAACATCAGATTGAAGTATTTACACCGGAGTAAGTGGCGTTTTCACTTGGTCTGGTCTTGCATATCTTAGAGAGCTACGTATTAGGATAGTATTTAACGGAAAGTACGCCTAAAAGCAAAGCATTGTACAAATAATCCAGCAGGTTCTGCAATTCACTTCCGAGTGAATTTGAGTCAAGCTCGCTTCCTGCCCGGATATTTAGTTTCCGTTGTTGGTGTTTCCGACAGGGTAAGAGTATGATGTATTGTGGAACGATTTTCCGTTATCCCTTGTCAAATTTGGTTTGGAGACAAACCGGTTTCGGCGTTGCGCCATCTTTAGGCCCAGTTTTTCAGTGCATGGCTGTGGTGTGTGTGTGTAAACTTAGCTTAACTGCTCGAGCTAGCTGGTTTAAACTAAGATTAACCAATCAATGGCCATGCAGCTTTTCAATATAAATGTAGTTTACGTAATCTAGGTTTAAAGTGGCACTAAAAAACTGGCCCTTAGTGTAATTTTTCATTGAGAATGACCCTTATCTAACTGATCAGAAAGTCTCTACTTTACTAACTTCTGCGCGCTGATCACGAATAGCTTGGAAAAATTCTGGGCCAAATTGCCAGAATTCTAAGCATCGCTGCAGATATCGTCATCAGCTGCTGCTAGCAATCCAGGTAAGCGCGAGAGGCAGTCAGGTATGCGGTAAAAAAAAAAAAATTTTTTCGAGTTGCGCCACAGAACGACGGACGCCTGCAGTGAGAAGGTCATCACCGGCTGCGTGCAGACGCCGTTCATCTATTGACCAAGGCATTCAGAAAAGATATCAAAAATACAAGTCAGACATAAAACAAAACAAGAAAAACAAAATGGGAGGCGTTGTCGGTACGTGTCGGGGCATAAGGTGCCTTACGTGCGCATTTAACTAACCGCTGTGTGTGCGCGCCCTTTCATGCGTAATTTTTTGTTTTCAATTTATTTCTTTTTCATTTTTTATTTTTTGTGGCAGCTGTGCAAGTAGATGCTAATATGCTGTGTAATGCAATACACTAAGTATAGCAGCCGAACGTGCGGACTGAAACGCTAAGGGTGCAATTAAAGGTGCGCAGACGTTTTGTTTTCATTTGCTTTTATCTCCTCGTTTTTTTTTTTGTTCAATACAATTTCTGTCTTAAAATTCTTGCAATGCACACAAACAATTTGGTACTCGTACAAGACGCATGCGCGACAGTTCTGCTCAGCAATTTAAATTTACAACCAAATAAAACACTCAATTCGCCTTTCGCTGCCGCAGGTGGCGGCTGTTGTATGCAACAACATTTTGTTTTCTGAAATTGCTTTCCAGTTTTTTTTTTGAATCAATGGCTGGTAAGTGCTTGTATGTTGTTGTTTATCAGATTGTCTGTGTGTGTGTGTGTATTTGCTTAGCGCAAAGTGAAAGGATGCAAGGCATACAATTTCCAGTTGATAAGAATGCATCAGCATTTTGGAGAGGCGCAGTCAATCTCTGTATTGGTTTGGTTTATTTGGTTTACATATTTTTATTTGTATTTTGTGTTTGTGTGTGTTTGCTCATTATTTTGCCCCTAAGGTGACGTGCAGGAACTCGCGCCAAGTAAAGTCAAGTGAACTACTTAAGTTCATAAATCAGAAGAGTTATCAGTGTTATTCTCCTACGGCCAGTTCTTTAGTTGCTCTATTTACGCTCTTTTGGTGGTCCACGCTGTTAAACGATTATTGTAAGCCAGGCTTTGTTTGGCCCAGCAAAGGGAAATATTTGCGTACGTGATGAAGAACAAGAAGAAGGATTACGTGATGTGGAGTTGTAGATGTAAAACGAAATTAGTTAAGAAAAAATAGAACAGACTATTCTTAGAACTAAACACTGGTGGCAACAAAAATTTGCCTACGATAGATAATGTATTGTATGTACATATGTAGATAATCTAATTTGGACAATTTCAATTTCAACTTTATGACCGTAATTTTAATAATATATTTTACTTTAAGAACGCAAGGTTATTCGAGTTCAGAATATTTCATATCTTTTGAAAAAAATTCATAATAAAAAATAGTCTAAAATTAAGTTTGAAGGATATGAATATTTCGACGGGTGAGTGGAAGATCGACCTATCTCAGAAAAAATTTCAAGAACGCCCTACTTCAGAATTTGGTTGAAGAACTCCTTATTTCAGAATTTTATTGTAAAACGCCCTATCTCAGAATTTGGTTCAAAAACGAATTCTAAAATAGGGCGTTCTTCAAACAAATTCTGAAAGAGTGCGCTCTGGAAAAGTTTACTGAGATAGGGCGTAGGGATAGGGAAAATGACTGCAGACTCAAATACAAATACAAACGAATACCGAGTATGAATATGAAACCGAACACGAATACAACAACGACAATGAAAGCGGATAGAAATAACAATACGAATACGACTACGAATAAGAAAACGAGAACGAACTAAATACAAGTACGGATATAAATACGAATATAAATATAAATATAAATATAAATATAAATATAAATATAAATATAAATATAAATATAAATATAAATATAAATATAAATATAAATATAAATATAAATATAAATATAAATATAAATATAAATATAAATATAAATATAAATATAAATATAAATATAAATATAAATATAAATATAAATATAAATATAAATATAAATATAAATATAAATATAAATATAAATATAAATATAAATATAAATATAAATATAAATATAAATATAAATATAAATATAAATATAAATATAAATATAAATATAAATATAAATATAAATATAAATATAAATATAAATATAAATATAAATATAAATATAAATATAAATATAAATATAAATATAAATATAAATATAAATATAAATATAAATATAAATATAAATATAAATATAAATATAAATATAAATATAAATATAAATATAAATATAAATATAAATATAAATATAAATATAAATATAAATATAAATATAAATATAAATATAAATATAAATATAAATATAAATATAAATATAAATATAAATATAAATATAAATATAAATATAAATATAAATATAAATATAAATATAAATATAAATATAAATATAAATATAAATATAAATATAAATATAAATATAAATATAAATATAAATATAATACGAATATGTATATGAATACGAGTGAGATTACGAACATGAATACCAACACGAATACTAATAAGAGTACGAACATGAAAATTAATATGCATACGCATACGCACACCAATACGATAGGTAAAACGTACATAAATAAGATTACCGAAGAAATACGATTATGAACACGAATGCGAATTTGAATACGAATACGATTATGAGTACGAGTAGAATTAGGCAAACGAATGTGATACGAATGAATATGCCGACTATTACTAATACGAAAAGCATTATGAATACGAATAATATAAAGAAAAGGAATACGAATTGAAATACGAATAGTGTAGCAAAAGAGGAGGAGGTTATCAGTTCGTCGGAATTTTTTTTTATGTATGTTACCGCATAACTTTGGACCACGTCAACCGATTTCGATAATTCTTTTTGCATCGGAAAGGTAGTGTCCCAGAGGTGGTCCCATACTAATGTGGTTTAGATCCGATCTTTGGATTATGAAATATATATATATATATATATTTTTTTTTTTATATGAAAATTGAAGTCGGTTTTGTTTTTGCTAAAAATTACTTTTTATTGTCTATCAACAAAAAGTCCCTACATGCGACATGGGTAATCAATCAGTGCGAATTCCTGTGTAATATTTACTGCTATTGAGAATAATTTTTCCAAAAAAGGCCTTTAAAAAATTATATTCAGTTTACCTACATATATTTCTTTCTATGTACAGCCACAGTTATAGTAATTTGGTGGCATATTATTACCCTTATTTTACTTGAGGCTTCGAAACACTGCCAACGAAATTACCTATTCAGCCGAATCAAATTAAGAGCTCACGATTTCTACGTCAAGTTCGATAAGTAACATAATTTACATACACACATGCATATGCAGATATGTACCTACATGGATACATATGTACGTAAAAGATTCCCCTGCTATTTATTAGCCAGCAGATATTTTCTAAGAGCTTCGCAAGCTTAGCGCACCAGAGGCCAAATCCGAGTGCAAGCCAGGTTCTCTGTAACAATGCAAGCATATGTGAATACAGGTAACGATATGGACATGCAGATGCACATCCATACAAAGGCATATGCACATACATACATAGATATGCATGTCTACTTTTTCAGAACAGCTATCCAAAGTCACCAGCCAAGCAGCTACGCCCACAACAATTTGTGTGGCGGCGGCGGCTTCGACAACTTCAACGGCTGTGGTGGCAGCTTCTCCAACAACGCTGGCATGCGCGTTTGTAACAACGACACGAATTGGCAATTTGTTAAAATTTTATTGCAGAAAATGTGAAAAAGCGAAGCAACTAAAGCTTAGCAACAGACTAAGAAACTGAAGTAAAGAAACATTTGAGAGAAGATTTTTTAAAGCGCTTAACAGCTAACCGCCAACACGCCACTAAGCCAGTCATTTAGTGAAAAGCTACTGCTGTTGTTGTTGTTGTTTTGGTTTTTGACTATTGCTGAAACAGGAAGCTAAAAGAATTTCGCACATTGCTCCACGCAACTCGGCGATGATACTGGTATAGGAGTATGTGTATATAAAGGGTGGTGCATAGTGATTTCTTTAAAAAAAAATGTAAAAAATCTTTTTTTCCGGTTTGTTCGAAAGAGCAAATATTCGCATTATTTATGGAGCCCGATATCATTTATGAGGCTGCCTCGACTGGCTTTGCAGTAGCGCCTCCTGTTGGCGTGCCAAAGATTGTCGAATTCCTTGTCTGCTACTTCCGGCCACTAACAATCGTTTATTATGCCTCCTTAGCGCTCACCGTTGACCAAAATGGCCTTTCCAGCAGCATTTTCAAAGAAAAATGGGCCAATGATGCCACTACTTCGAAGTCCGCACCAAGCTGCCACTTTCTGAGAATGCATTGGCGGCAGTTTTGCTTGTTAACACAGCCGCCGAGATACGTATGTATGTATGGTTTAAGCGTAAAGCGATTTTCATTTTGTTCTGTCAAAAAAAAAATAATAATTTCCAGCGGGAAAGAGCTGTCACTATCAGAATAACATATGATTAAAAAAAACACTATATGGACCACCCTGTATATGTAGCGCTTGAATGTGTGTATGGGCAATTAACCCGCCGCGTGAGTGTAGGTCAAATTGCCGGCACTCGAGATGCACGCAGTCACACTCTATACTAGGGCATTCAATCCCGGGATTCCCAGATCCCGGACACTTTTCCATCCCGATTCCGAGATTTTTACTGATTTATTTGCACAATCAGGCAAGTTAGATTAGAGTCCGAGTGAAAGTGAAGTTGAAAACGATAAAATAAATTTACGTGCTCTTGACATGAAAAACGAGAAATAGAGAATACCAAAATTTGGTTTCAATGTCAACGTGAGTCATTACACTCGGATGTGAATTTCAGAATCTGCCTGAATGACTTTCTTTGCTAAATAATTTTTTTGAAAGAACTGTGTACGAACGAAATTTCTGGTTGCAATTGAAAACACAAGAAACTTTTACAGCATGGCAGAGTTGTTCTTCATTTTACTTTGCTGGCGTGGTTATAATTTCTGCAAATATGAGTAAGTGTTTTTTTTTTATTGAGGTGCACTATGCTCTGCATAAGACCAAATGTGGCGAGAATGAATTTGTGTAGTTGAATTTTTTGATTTCTGAGAACGGTGAACCTACTGCAAAATGCAAAAATTTTGGTAAAGCTGAAATACCGAAAAATACCGGTGTCGCGGGATAAAATCTTCTCTCATCCCGAAATCCGGGTTTATTAAAATGCTTCAGGATTGAATGCGCTACTCTATACATAAACGTAAGCACATCTGGCAATACATTCGCATTCATGCACAGCACAAGAGATGGTTGAGCGTTCGGCCGCGACATGCGAATTGTTTCTTTATTATTATTATCTGCACTAACTAACCATTATTTGTGCACATTTTTGTTTTTGAATGGCTTATAGTTTTGTGTTATCTTTTTTTTAACATTTCGGTAGTCATTATAATTGCCAAGCAGTAGCAGCAGAAGTTTATAAATGAAATGCGGCAGCAGCCTCTCGTTGAGTATCTTCGGTTGTATCAGCGTCTTGTTGGCCGACGTTGTTGCTGCTGTTACTTACCAAAGTCGTTAACCAAGTTAACATACCGTTACTGCTTCGTTAGACTTAAGCTGATATTGCCTTTACCACTGCTTCTTCTACCTCTTCTGCTTATCGCCCCCAATAAACCAATACAATACCGCTGCTGTGTATTCTGAAGCCTTTGTCAAATTCATTGCACTTCCTCTTTGGTGTTACTCCTTGTATGCGACAAATGCAACATGTTGCACGCAGCACAGCAAATGAATAATGAATGCGCATATGTATGCTCATAAACAAGAATTCCATACGCAATGAATTAGAAGTGTTCGGGGACCCAATATTGGTTACGATAGGTTAAACTTTAGTGGTATGTTTTCCCAACCCATATATGTAAATTAGAGTGCTCCAAAAACAATAAAATCGGAATTTTAATGCCGCCACCCCCTAGGATTATTCTGAATCGAAAAAAAGAGACCCCTATTTTTTTATTTTGAAATCAAAAAATAATTAGGCAGTGCTCACAGCGCTCAAAGTTTTCCACATAAATATTTTATATGGGGAAAAACAACTTTTGGTAGAAATATTATGAAATTCTTGAAAAGCAATATTTTTCGATCGAAAAACTGTGGTCTCTTCAGGAGATATCCAATATTAATCTCCAATTGTTTATTTAGCCATTTTTTTTAATAGTAAAGATTTTTTATTGGTCCCCCATTGCATTTCCTGGGGATTTTGGAGGACCTATAAAATATGGTTCAAACATTTTATGCAGGTCCTTTAAGCTTAAACCCTTCTATCGCCAGATCGGATTTTTAGCTTTTCTTGTGCCGCGTTTCAAAAAAAGAATCCCCATCATTCAAGCTCCGGCTACGTTGCCTGCAGTATTTTTCCGAAAAACTCCTTTAAGAAACAGTTTACAGTTTTTTCAACTCTCTGCATCCTAAAATGACTTCTACCAAGCTTAAACTAAGTTCACACGGGAAAACAGAAAAGAAACGAGATTAAAAAAATATATACATATATATTTTTTTTAAAACTGAAGTTTTTAGTTTCTTTTCAAATCCGCCTAGCTCACGTAAATGCCAATATTTTTCGGAAATGTATTGGCGGAAGTCTTTATATAATGAATTTTATCCGATTATAATTCCGGCAACCAACCTACAAATCAGACTAAATGCAAGAATGATAAAATCCAGAGAGGATTTTTGAGAATAATTTTTGCGTGAGGTCACACTGGTGCAGTTGCGAGAGAGAAATGTCAAAACGCAAGCAACAATGCAAGAAGAAAAAAAATGTTGTAAGAAAAACGTAAACAAGTCAAATTCACTAAAGTCGAAACAACGGCCCGAGACGGGCGCCACCTTTACTCGCTACATCATCGCCCAGCGCATTCGCCAGAATGTTTGCAGAGCCTCATTCTTTTTCCTGTCTGCTATTTATATGTGTATGTATGAAGGTTCCAATCTCTTCGCAACACACATTTTGAAAGCATTTTCATCTTAATGCCACTTTAAATCGTCAAACAAGCCGATTTCATTATCACTCCATTCGCATGAATGTCAATGCAGCAACAACACATTTGCAACATTTTATTAAATAAATCATCATCATCAACAACACCCGACCGACAACACTTGGCGTCGACAACATTCATTCATTAGCCTATCCACACGCCAATCTGATGCTGACGTTAACGCTGACGCTGACTCTGACTCTGACTCGTATGCACCTCTCGATTGCATTTGCAACACAGTGACACATTCGCGTGCAGCTACTCACAACAGCACTGGAGCTGTTATCGCACGCGCATCATAGCCATGTAAATACATATGTATCAGCGGTAAGCTAAATTTATAAATTTCTTACTCCTAGTTAGTGGAAGTTGTATCTATGATGCGAAGCGCATGCTCCAGCGCTTCATTCCTGCATTGACATTTCAGATTATACGCCGCCGTAGCATAGCGTTAACGCGGTGTTGTGCGCTAACGAAGTTGACAACTTGACATATGAACGCTAGGCATGAAAATGTTGTCGATATACGCGCATAAGTATTTCAGTTAAATTCTTGACTTTTGTTTCTACTTTGTTGAATTCGTTGGTGTGCTGCGCCACCTTCCGCCAGTTGCGCAACCGCAGAACGCTAACGCGTTACAACAATGTTGCAGCTGCAAGTTTCTGCCACGTAGTATGTAGATTTCTATGAATTTGAAATAACTTGCGCGCTAGCAACAAAAATCAGAGCAGATACATACACAATCCACAAAAGTTGCATGTACATATGTACATAAGGGTGGCCGAAAGACAGCAAAGTCGAAATAAAATATAAATATTTTGAAATCAAAATATATTTAGTGGTTGCTCAAAGCGCCCAAAGTTGTCCGTGTATTTTTCTTATATGTACATACATATATTTAATATTAAAAATCGATATACATATAAACAATTGGGTATCATTATTGGAATTCCCGAAACAGAATTTTCCGATCGACAAATATTGCTTTTTAAGAATTCTATACAACTTCTACGAAAAAATGTTTTTCCCTTATAAAATATGTACTAGCTTCTTTTGCGACCTCCAAATATTTTTTTGATTTCGAAATAAAAAGAAAACAGGGTTAAATTTCTTCGATATAGATCAATCCTAGTAGGAGAGAGCATTCAAATTTTAACTAGTTTTCACTTTTCTTTTTACCACCCTAATGTGCATATGAGTTTGCACTAACCACTTTATGCATAAATATGTCAACGATAAAAAATACTTAGCAATAAATTCTTTCAACTGATCAACGCTGATTGATGTGACGTTTAGTTGCTGCGGTGGCGGTGGCGGTTGCATTGACAGTGGCGTTGGTGGCTGGTTTGTGCGGGCGCTATGTGGCTTTTAGACTCACGTGCATATACACATAAATAAGTACATATGTACAAATAAGAAACTTTCCAACCACAAATGTAGTCAGTCGTTTGTAGTTTGCCAAGTTATTCACTCGTGTTTTCAGTTGCTTTGAAGCTTGACTTGTGCTCAATGTCGAATGGTTTGTGGGGCCCTCTGGCAGCCTCTGTTTGGTTACGAATGACCCAAATTGTTGTTGTTAGCTAAGGAGTTCATCTACTTATGGAATAGTGTGGCTCAAAACCCGCTACAGTCGTTCTGACATGCGCATGGATTTTATCGTTTCGAGCTTGAATATAACCCGTCTGGTCCGGTGGAATACTGGGATGACTCCCGATAAGCCTAGGAGCGACTCAATATCTATCAGATATTTACTGGCATGATTTCTACGACCTATTTCGTCTACTTCGTTCTAAGTACTAGTCCCTGACGACTGAATTGGCACAGCCCTTGTGCGCAAAACTCAATATAAATCTCTGGCAAGCCTGAGATAAAAAACGGGCATCTGTAGGCGCGTATCACAGCATTTCTGTTGACATTGAAATAGATTGGCTTACAAATAGATAAAGGCATCGTGGCGGTCTTTTTGCTTGCTCCACGAAGTAGACTATGGGCGTACATAGCGCCGAGTTTCGACAAGTTTTTTACGAAAGTTTTTCGATTTTTTTTAATATTGCACAAATTTTGGAGCTTCGATTTATACGTTTTCTATTAAAAAATAAACAGGTTTTTATAAAAAAAAAAATAACTAAAATTAAATAATAAAAAAACTAAGTCAAAACATGTCAATATGTGGGGCGTATAATTGTGAAACACACTTGATTAAGCTTTGGGTTTCAGAAGTGGTTAAAAAATGTTCAAAAAAATCTATGATATTTAGCATGATAAAAACATTACAAGGTAAAATCATTGAGAGGCAGTCTGACGTTTGCCAACAATATAATTTTAAAATTCGTGCTCAGGCTCACACACACATTCTCATGTTTAATCTCAAACAACAACAATTGTGAACAATTTCATTTTTTTATTTTCAATTTTATATGATTTTAAAATGTTTGCAAACGTAAGAAAAAAATCATGGCCGACGAATTGAGAGAATGGTTTTACCGTCTAATGTTTTTATCATGATATTTAGTGATAAGTTTTAATATGTTGCCAAACATTTTATAAACGTAAAATTTTTAAACAAACATACATATGTATGTTCGAACCTAATTTTGAATATCTTTTGGAGGAGTGAATTTATGGAGAAATCATAAAGGCGGTGTCACACGATTGGGAATTTGCCCAAAATTTGGTGCAATTGTATCCCAATCATGTGCATGCACAAATATTTTTCCATATACCAACCACGAAAATCAATTTGTTGAAACTTTTCAATAGAAGTTGGCTGTATTGTACCAACCGTCTGACTACAAAAAAAAAATCGTTCCAATTTTTTTAGTTTGTACCAATAACCCAATATAAAATATGTACAAATCTGTACAGGTGTACCAATCATGTGACACTGCCTTAAGAAATTGTTTTACAGCCTTCAATTTCCTACAACTCCAAATTACGATACGTTGACTTAGAAACGAGTTGTAAAATTTCAGAGTTGAAAAAAATGTTGTCCTCGATTCATATGGGAAATAGGAATTCGCGATAACGACCTCTAAATCGTAAAATTAAGGGCTGTGCTTTTGGCAGGTAATTTTTTCACTGTCCCGAGAATATAAAATAAAAGGGATTTCGAAAATATAGTCAATTTTTTTTAACCAGTCTAATGTTTATTTCAGTCCTGTGGTGGTAGTATTTCCATAAGTGCTTTATGGAAACCGTGGTGCGTGAATAACGGAAGTTTTATTCGTCATAAATCTTTTATGTTTTTTTAACGGTTTAGAAAGTACTCTGGCTAAGGTTTAATTTTTTTCTTTATTGTTTTCAATACATATAAAATTTCAAAAAAGATTCAAACCTTACAAAAAGCAAAAACCTACATAATGGTTTGGATCATTATAATAACGAAATATTTTTTGTTAAACAATTTAATTCTTATCCAATATTAACAGAACAAATAACTTCTAAGTTATACATACATATGTATCTATACTAAACCGCTCGTAATACTATTGTGTACAGAAAATATGGCAAGTGATAAAAAAAAAATTCCAAGTAAAAAAATTAAGTTCTTGTTACATAACAACAAACATAACCTTGCGCTATTACAAAAGTAAAAAAGGACACACTTTCAATCAATTCCGCTACATTCGCTTAAGCCAATTTCAAACTAATGCATTAAAGTTTCGCCTTGACCAATGAATTCGGCGCAACGGTGGTATCTTGTGGCGCCACTGCTTCGCCACTCCTTTGGCTTTCCTCTTGCCATTTTTGCTCGGTTAGCAGATTGCCCGCAGCGAAAATATTCTTGGGATCCAACTGCCTTTTTGCCGCCAAATATAGCGCACTGCCCGTACTTGACACGGTTTTTTCATACCATTTGCTGCGTATTTTACCAACGCCATGATGATGCGAGAGCGAACCGCCCGATGCGAGTATCTCATCGCGAGCACTCGTTTCGATCGCCTCGAATGTTGCGACAGGATCGGCGATGCCAGTGTGCTTGAAGCCGAAATAGAAGTAAACGCACGCGCCCACATCGTACGTTTGTGTGACGCGACAGGATATAAGGAAGTCCCTAATGCCGCGAGAGTGACATTCCTGGCAAAGAGAGAAAGCTTAAATTTCAAATGAAAGGCGATGGAAATTAAGTATGAGCGAAAAACAACGCGATTCGCTATACTTTTCTGCCGACTCCCGCTACTCACAACTTCCACACGCCGCTTCACATTTCGACATAGCGCGCTGCAGCGATCCCAGGGCACAGATGTCTCAAAGGATTCGGCAACAATTTGTTGATTTAGTGCGAAATCCTGTTAACAAAACAAATGAGTAGCATTCAAATTCGTAAACATCTATTGTGTTTTCTTTTCGCTATTGTTCCTGCTTCTTTCATTACTCACCCTTATGTACGCAATAACAAAAGTCAGTATGTAGCCACGTTCGCCGTTCTGACCACCTGCCGGAAATCCTTTGAACTGCTTTGCAATTTCGTAAATGAGCGCCTCCTGCCGTCGCACATCCTCCGCTTCGCCCTCAAACAGCAATGTGGCCGCACACATCTTCGTCAAGTCCAGTCCCTTCCACACCGTAACATACGCTTTCTTCAAAGCATCGAAAAAATTGGCGAGCCAACCTTTGACTGGCTTCAGCGTTTGTCCCAAAATGAACTGTTCGTTGTCCATTAACCGCACCGACGCCGGTTGACAACGTCGACGCGCTACTTCGCGCATAAATTGCACGCCGCTATCGAAATCGGGAAAGGCCAGCGATCCGTAGCGCTTAACCGGTGGCAGTGGCCGCACCTTCAGCACCACCTCGGTGACTACACCAAGTGTGCCCTCAGAGCCCATAACGATGTGGTTGAAGTCTGGGCCGCACGATACGCGCGGTGCCATACATTCGCGCTCCAGCACACCGCCAGTAGCGGTAACCATGCGCATGCGCACCACCAATTCCTCTATATTCCCATAGACGTTCTTCTTCATACCCGAAGCGCGCGTAGCCACCCAGCCGCCAAGCGTCGAGAACTCATAACTGTCCGGTTCATGGCCGACAGTCAAGCCGATTTTGCGCAGTTCGCGCTCCAAGTCTTGCCCCACAATACCCGCCTCAAAGCATACAGTCAAGTTAGCTTTATTCAGCCACAGCATCCGATTCATTTGCGAAGTATCCAACGCGCAGATCATGCGTGTCTCCGACTGCGGGCAAGTTATGGAACCAGAGACCGAAGTTCCGCCGCCGTAGGGTATAACAACGACATTGTGGTTATGCGCCAGCGCGACCAGCTGCACGACATCCTCATGGCTGCGCGGCCAGACGACAATGTCGGGTATGCGTTTGAACTCATTGTGCCAAAGGAGGTAGATATCGTGCAGCGTCTGGCCGTGACAACGTATCAGCCGATCTTCGCCAGAGCGCGAGCACGCGAGCTTGGTCGCTTCCAGGTCACGCAAGAAGGACGCATTTACGGTGGGTGCCGGGAATTCGGTAGGCATTTTTGGGTATGCAGTTTTGTTGCTGACGCGCAAGTTGAATTTACTGTGAACCCAGTCGGTGAAGTAGGGTAGGGTGCAACCTTCCAGCGGGTACCTGTGGAGCAAAGTAGAGGGTTTTTAGTTTTGTTTTTTGATGCTTTAGGTGTTGTGGCGGCCTTAAATTTAATTGACGTTTGTTTATATGTATGTATGAATTCAGCAAAAATAAAGCAGGAGTAAGCGCGCTTTTGAGCACATCGTTCTATGATTCACTGTCAGTGCTATATTCTACACACAAAGCTTGCCAAGTGACGTCACAGGAAGTGTCCAATATTGCCGCCAAACTCGCGCCGGCAATTGCAGCCACTAAACGCTGGCTAATACTGGTTTCAACTCCCTGCTACAGCAGGAACATTATATACATACAAACATACATACATACACGCACGTAATTAGATTAAAAGCAGGCATACGTAAATGTATGTATGTAGACTACTTGATACTCAATACGCACTTGTCACCCTTGAAGCCAATGACGCCATTATCCGCGTAGAACTGCGAGTCTTTGTAGCCCCAGCCATACCATTTCAGCACATCCTGCCTGCAGCGACCGGGAAAGAAAAATATGTTTGCTATTAAAAACGTCTCTAGTATGAAAAGCACACAACACTCACCGCTTCTGCGGAAACACGCCCTGTACTGGCTGCGAGAAGCGCTGATCCAGCAGCGGCACAGTGGCGGTGGGCGTATCGAACGGCTTCCTGCTATTGCTGACGGCTTTGCTGCTACAATTGTTGTTTTTGCTTTCGCTTTCACTGTTGCTCCCCCGGCTGGATACTGCCAACAACGGGCGGATGGCGCACTCGCTTTTCGTATTCATTGCAAGCGCTTTCGAAGTTTAGATTTTTTTCTAAATTTTTTTTTTTTTAAGTGTACCGCCTCAAATATTTTGAATTTGTCTGCGTTGAAATGCAATTCACTTTGTTTTAATAGCAAATTTATGATGTAGTATATTTTTAACTTGCGCCACCGCCACGAATTTCGCTCACTTGTGTACACATGCGAATGCTTACGCACAAAAAATCGATTTTTTTCAATTTGTTGCAAAGTAGTCTGAACGGTTGCGTTTTGCCCCAATTTGCGTTTGCTTTTATGAATTACACTACTTTATATAAATTAATTGGTGTATATTTTATTTTTTAAACTTATGTTTTTCTTTATAATTTAGTATACATATTTTGTTTTATTAAATATATATTTTTTTAAGTTTGCCAGCCATTCAGTTAATCATCTGTTAAGCACACACGTTGTCGCCTGCCATTCAACTAACTAAACTCTAGTAGTGAGTAAAATGACAAGGGTGTGCGGTATTTTCATACGGTCGCAAAGCGTCGAAGGGAGGCATTTCCCCCATATGAGCGTCTTGAGCGCTTCCAAGTATTACCGGCGCATTGCCAGCGCTCAGTCAATAAGCGCATAAGTTGAGTGACATTACTTTGGTGGCGCTAGAAATGCAAGTGGCGCAAAGCGAAGTGCGTGAGAGTGCGATATGATTTTAAATTTTACTCTAATTTGTTTATTTTTTCGCATAAAAATATGTACATTAGGGTGGTCAAAAAGAAACTAAAGTTGGAGTTTTAATATCCTCATCCATAAGGATTTTTCTATACCAAAAAAATTATAGACACCCTTGGTTTTGCATTTTGAAATAAAAATAATAATTTGGATGTCGCTCAAAACGCTCAAAGTTTTCCATGTATTTTATATGGAAAAAATAAAAATTTTCGTAGAAATGGTACAGAATTCTTGAAAATCAATATTTTTTATCAGAAAGCACTGTTTGTCTTCTGGAGACTTCAAATAATAATACCCAATTGTTTATTTAACACTAGCGATTTTATATGGTTCTCCCCATTGCATTTTTGGGGTTTTTGGGGGACGTATAAAAAATAGTTGCTATAAAAAATGGTTAAATAAACAATTGGGTATCATTATATTAAGTCTCTTGAAGAGAACCAGGGTTTTCAGATCGAAAAGTATTGATGTTCAAAAATTCTATACCGTTTCTACGAAAAGTTGTTTTTCTCCCATATAAAGCTTTGAACGGCATCCAAAAATTTTTTGGTTCCAAAATAAAAAACACAGGGATATAGTTTTCCGATATAGAACAATCCTAGTGGGCGAGAGTTTTAATATTCCGACTTTAGGTTTTTTTTGTGGACCACCCTAATGTACGTAGTTATCTGCATGCGTAATATGAGTGTACTAATTCTTAATTTTATTGCTACAGAACAAATTGTCTCTATAAATTCTCGTGCATATTTATTGTATGCATTTGAGTATGTTTGGGGTGAATTCCCACTATCTTTCCCTATGATTTACATATTTTATAAATTGGCATTTTGTTTTCTAAATACTGCAACTACAAATATTTCCAATAATAAAGCTGACAATTTTTTGCCGAATACGTAGAGCTGGGAGGTTTTGTTTTTGCGTTAACTTTTAAGGCCAGTTTCACTCTTTTAAGGTTTCTTGTCGAATATTCTTCGAGGACTGCTCGGTTTCGACGTTTTCTTTTTTTAATCATGTATTTAAAATCATTTAAAAATATTTATGTATGTATTGTACATAGACCGAGATCCTTACGCAAATTCACCATAGTGTGTTCTGGGCGATGCCCAATTCTTCAGAACGCCGTGGAATTAATTGATTGAAGATATTATACACAAATGTGTGAAGATGTTTATTTACAAATCAAAGAAATCTAAACCCAACCAAAATTGCTAAATATCGAAGTAATTTAAAGATGCATTTTTAAATAAAAATAATAATAAAAAATCCATGCAAGAATCATATATAATCAAATCAGAAAAATAAATTATCAGTTTATGAAACCCATAAAAATGCTATAAAATTTATGACAAAAATTCTACTCAAAGCGCTATCGACACGCTTTTCGAAATGTGCAACTTTTTGCTCAAATGCTCAATTTGGTCAGAATGAGTGAAGTGCACAATATTCTTTGACATGCGCAAAAAAGCATAGGGTCATTCACGATATGAATAAATATGCAAAAGAAATATACACACTGAAAAAAGTGTAAGCTAAGCTGAATGTTAAGAAGGAAGAAAAATGGAGTACACTGAGCTGAATGATAATAAAGGGTTTCAAAGGTATTCTTTCCTCGATGAAACACTCAATTTTGGCAAATAGGTATGTGTTCATGAGAAAATGCATGAGAAAATGACCCTACATGTTGAGCTAGAATATTTTCATCGTTAAAATATTTTCCCCACAATTTATCATAAAGGCATTTTGACACGATTTTTTCGTTCTTCGTGTTGTCGTATTCAATTATAAATTCATACATAATGAGGCGCCCACGTAAATAGCACACATTTATGTTTTACAATATTCACAATGTTTTACGTGATACATTTTTTTCGTAAATTGTTAATAAAAATATACTACATAGATACTATAACATAAACCATATAAAACAAAGTTTAAGACTTGGGCACAATTCAGGAAAATTCAAAAAATGTCATTGGCAATTTTCAACTTTTAATTCAGAATTTCTAGAAACTTATTGGCTATGCAGTTTTGTAGCCTATTAAATTTTATACAATAATATACAGATTTGAAATTTCTGCAAAATCCCGTTGATTTTTGATCATTTTTTTATTGACGGTGTTGTGCACTTTCTTCCATATAAACAAAATGTTCGAGCATACTTTATGTAGGCGACAATCTGTTATTATTAAATGACAAAGCGTACTCGGTGTGCTTTCCCATGTGAATAACCCCATTTTACTACACGCATATTCATAGCCGGAGAGAAATATATGACGCATAGCGTTCTATGCAAATATGTATGTATGTAAGTATATGAACCAGCGAAATACATATGTATGTATGGAAAGGTATATTTATAATTTTTCTTTTACTAAACAAATGACAGCAGAATAGATACATATATACGCTTCTGATAGCGCTCCTGACATACATACTTCATGGCAGTCCGCTCATTCTTACAATTAACGCGCTTAAAGAGAGTTCTGCGGAAGGGTGAAAAAATTCAAAATGAGACCCAGTGAAACTGTTTGCCTGCCAAGTTATAGTTATTAAATGTGCGTAAAATTTAAAATCAAATACATAAATGAAGCACTGCATTGAATGAGTTTAAAATAATAAAACATAATCAGAATTTGTACTCGGTTACGCTCATATCCGATAATGAGTCAACAACGAAGATAACGATTACTACTTATCACAGAGCGATTAGTTTTAGGAATTACAGATTATATGAGCCAAACGACGTTTGTAGATAATTACACATACATACACTAAGCGGCACAAGTGTGCGTACAGTGGTAGTTTTTTTTTAATATTTACAATGTTTTATTTTATTATTTTTCATTATTAACCGACTTCAAAAAAAAGAAAAGTAAAGTTATAAATTCGTCGGAATATTTTTTTATGTGCATATGTTACCGCATAACTTTGGACCACGTCAAACCGATTTCGATAATTCTTTTTCTATCGGAAAGGTATGTCTCCGAGGTGGTTCTTTAACAAATTAACAGTAATCCTACATTTGTATATGAGAATTGAAGTCGGTTGAGCTGTTTGCTTAAAAATTACTTGTTTTTTTTTAATATGCCGTATAAATTTAAAAATTTAGGAAAATTCTACAAATTTTGAAAAATACTCAACACTAAAATTTCAAAGTTTTTAACCACAGTTAAAAAATAAATTATATTTATTAAAAATTAACGTGAATTCTTAGCCGATTCTAACATACGCTTTATTATTATACTAAAATTTAATTAGCAAACTCGAAATTTGACGATGTACATATACATATATATTAAAAACTTGTATAATTTTACTTAATTTTGGTCAAAGTTTGGAAATTTGATTTACATACATATGTATGTATGTATGTATATGTTTCTTGTCATACTATCAGCCATGTTTAAAAAAAAAATTAAGGAAAACATTTAACATGCAAAACATTGTTATATTTAAAAAATATATATATTATATCACTGTACCCATACTTCTGCTGCTGAGTGTATGTATGTATATTTCGTTTTTAATAAAATCGGGAATCGCGGGATGCGTGGTGTGGCAGCACAATTTCGGCCAAGTGTTCAACACACACTATCTTTTTGATAAAGTATTTCGTTAACTTTTCTTATCACATATTTCACTTTCACTAGCATGCTTTAAAAACACTTAGATAAGGTACTAAACAGAAATAATAACAGCGGTAGCCATAATTTGTCTGTTATTAAATAATTAAATGGCGGCACTGTGTGAACAACCTCTTGTCTGCAGGACAGCTGTCACAGTCACACCGCGAATGGCTATTTTATATGCATACATATGTATGTACATAAATAAGTATGTATTATAGTGGATCAGTTCAGTTGCGCTTGTTATTTTTATTCCTTTTCAAAATAGGTCACTTAAAGTTAACTAAATTTGTTATTTGTATCCTTTGTTTATAAAAAAAAATAATTTACTGGCATAAAGCTGCACTTCGTTAATGTTTTTTTTTTAGTAATATGATAAGTGTTCAATTGTAACACAATTCAGTTTTTCAGTTTTAAAAGTAAAGCAGCACACCTTTTCACACTGTACCCCAGAGGAAGTCAATCCCTTAATGAATTGCGCGATTTTCGCATTGTATATTGCGACTGACACCTAACAGCCTATCTACAACTTTATCAGTTTAAACGTCGATGGTTTTTTTGTAATACCTTTTTTTTGCAACGCACAAACTTAAAGCATTATATCACACATAGCTTTAAAATGTGTTTGTTTGTTTTAGATTTTATTCAGCCTTTTTAAAAAGTGTAGGGTATTATGTGCATCTCAGTTAAATATTTACTCGGATTTATTTTATCCGTGCTAACATACTTACTATTCATAGTAAATTGCACTATGCAAATGTGTACACATGTCTGTATGTATGTATGGCTATTTTGCAAATGTCCACAGCTGAGTTGGACGGGCAGCACAATAAGCAAGTTAGTGCAAAAAATATGTATGTAGTAGCAAAAGTTCATGGAGAATAAAAAAAAGGTGTATGTTTTTGCAAAGCTGCACACTCATCCACAAAATTCAGCGGAACTTTTAGAGAAACACTGTTTATAATTATTAAATATTTGATGGAAATAGGCTTAAATCTCCAGTCAATTGTGCAAAATATGCCAGTACAGCTTACACGTGTGAGCTAACAGACAAGCATACAAACAAGGAAATAAGTACATATGTATGTATTTGGTATGAAGAAAAAAGGAAGAATTTTCAGTCATGACGTATTTATTAACAAAGTGCGAATTATGTATTTGTATGTCTACACACAACTTCCGCGAACAATGAAACAACTTTCAATTTCAAATATTGTATTTTTTTAATTACATACACACATATGTATGTATTTATGTATGCACTAATGTCAACGCGCTCGTTAGCATATTTATGCACCTACGTTAGTTTGCACAACACTTTAAACTGCATAGCTAGTTTGCTAACTTCATCTCTAATAAAAAGAAACGAGCGTGGTATAACCCATTCATGCTCTTGGTTTTTGCTATGGCATTGTTTATTCATTAAAAAAAAAAGTAGCAAAAAGGCCCAGATTTTATTTTTTAACGCATTGTTTATTTGGCCCTTTTATTTTTTGGCGAAGTATTTGCAAATTCGTGCGCTTGCGGAATTATTTACGGTACAAACAGAGAAAACAGTCTTACGCGCATGCCAGTTCACATACATATCGCTACCTTAATATAGAAAGACCCTAACTCATATGGTCGCTGAAATACAAAAAACCATAATTAAGTAAAAATTTAGAATTCCCTTTTGATTGCATTCTAAGGCCCCACATCATTTTAAGCAATAAAAAATTTAAGTCAGTTACGGTTTTTTTTTGTATTTGAGCGACTATATGAGTTAGGGCCTTTCTATATTAAAGAATTTTTATGCACGAACATATCGAGCCCTTACGCACATTTCTTTATAACAAAAAAAAAACTTAGATATAGAAAGTTTTTTTTTAATTACTGAGATCGACATCTCTTCGATACTGCCACCCCTAAAAATGGAGTAACCACATTAGAAAGATTTTCTTCCGCTGATTTTGAATTGGTTAATGGCACTTCTCTAGAAATTTGTGTTACTTACTAAAATATATATATTTGCACACATATGCATCTGTATAAAATATTCTTCTCTCATACGTACGTATGAATGTATGTAAATACGCGCAAATGTACCGTAAAATTTAAATGCGACGAATGGTGCCTTTTGTACGCTTCCATTTTTTCCTGTTTGTATCAATGCAGCTCTGCGACCCAGCTGTGGCGCTCACTAAACACAGCACCGGAAAACACATGTTGACTTCTTGCACGATTTGTTTACATCTTTTTTCGGTGCACACGCGAATTGTTTTCAATTAAAATCTGTAAATTATGACCGACGAGCAAATGGCAATGAATAAGAAATGGACAGACGAGGAGCGTTTGGCGTTGGCCGCTAAACTAGATGAAGATCTGGATGCATTCATTGATGGTTTGGAAAGGAAACGCTACGAAGAAGGTTGGCCAGAGGATCGCTGGCAGGAAGTATTTGAATTAATTTGTTTATAAAGAAAACTATTTAAAAATTTTCTCTTAGGAAATGGAAAAGCATCCGTTCTTCATGAAGAAAGCACCACAGCCCGGCGACGAAGTGCATCCAATGTTTGAAGGTCTGCAGAAGTTAAAATATGATCCAGAGGAGAATACAGCTGAAGAGCTTGCTCTCAATTACAAAGAGGACGGCAACTTTTACATGAAACATAAAAAGTTCCGCACAGCAATATATAGCTTTACAGAGGCTTTAAAAGCCAAATGTGATAAGCCAGAGGTGAAATCTGTGTTGTATAATAATCGTTCAGCTGCACACTTCTTTCTCAAGAACTATCGGTAGGAAAAGATCCGTATATAAATTCATATAAGAATCTCAATATTTTAACAAAATAGATCAGCGCTTGGTGACGCTCAACGCGCTCTGGAATATAATCCGGAGTATGCAAAAGCACGCTGGCGTGCTGCTCAATGTGCTTTTTATTTGAACAAATTCGAGTTATGTTCAGAATTATGCGATGAAATACTAGAACGCGACGGTAGCAACGTAGAAGCTAAAGAACTGTTAAAGAAAAATAAAACAAAAAAGGTTGCCTAGCGTCCATGACACCTTCTAAGCATACACTGTAAAGTTAATTTTATTAATTTGCAGCTGGAAATTGAACGTGATCAACGCAAAGAATCTGCAGAATCGAAAAAGCGCATGGTACGCACTCAACAACTAATTGATGCTTTGACGAAGCGCGGCATAAAATTTGATGACCAAAAGAAAAATATGTCTATTACAGAGGAGTTGCTACGTCCAAAGTTTCTTCCTTTGGAAGACCATCCAGTGCATTTGGATGATGATAAAGACACTCTGGTATGGCCAGCAGCCTTTTCTTACCCAGAATTTTTATTTAGCGATTTTCAACAAGAGCTGCAAGAGAATGTAACGTAAGTTAATGTACACATAAACACTTGATTGAACGCACACAAATACTCGAATAACGAAATACATATATTTTTTCAGCATGGAGGATTGCATAAACGCCTTATTATTAGAGCCATTGTCATGTGATAAATCTAATAGCTACCGCCCTGGCAACATAAATGTCTACTATGAAAATCGGAAAGTGGGCTGCGTGCATAAAGTTGACTTAAGTAATACCATTAGAGATATTTTAAATGAAAAGGGGTATGTTAAGCCTTCGTTAAACCATTTATTTGAATTTACTAATTTTGTTTTTTTTCAAACTTTGTAGTTTCTTTGTTACCGGTGGCTCGCTTTTATTCTATATTGTACCGAAAAATTCACGTGTCGAACAAGAATTCATTCATCAGAAGAGGAGACCGTTAACATACGCGTAAATTTATTTATTACGGTTAAAAATTATGAGTAGATTTTATAAAAATAAGAATGAAATTATTAAGACACAAGAAAAAAAAACGTTTATATGGAACCCCTAAGTTGCTTACTCTCTTGCATGAAACAATTTTGGTTTTTTCAGTGCTAGTGCATGTTTTATTCTAAATAACAATTTTGTTCGTAAAACTTTGATTATTGGCTTACAGGTGCAATCTATTATATTCCACATAGTTATTACCCATTTACACTATTTATGTGTATAAAAATAATTTTCGAATCGCACACGTAGCAGAAATAGGAAGGATTTTTGCCTTTTCAACTACATTTTTGTATGACCATTTTTGTTTTATTCTAAACAAACTTCTACTTTACAGAGCATTATCGGTAAAAAAATAAAGCGAAAATGCTACTTAATGATCACTATGACTTCAATAATATGGATTATATATATATCCTAGAGGTTCAGAGATTGCTTAATAACAGGTAAAAACAATATCAAAAGTTCATCCAATTTTGTATATACATATGTACGTATACTTTGGTTTTTAAGAGTAACTTAAAAGTTAATAATTTATTGAGATTCGTTTAAAGAATAAAAAATATATACTTTAGTGGATTTGCTAAATTTTGTTTGTGCAGAACTGGTGTGTAAATAAACTAGCTTAATTTTAATACCACAAAAAAAAATACAGTAATGAGTTTTCAAAGAGAATACTTCCTGTTGGTCGGGGTTGAAACCTGTTAAATCTCTTCATAGTTATATATGTACAGAACATTCGTCAGAAAACATAAAATAACATAACATAAGCAATAAAACTTAACATTTGAACGCGTTGTACATTCTAAGCTGCCTCCTTCTGAGTTAAACAACTATTTTAGTTACACTTAACTCCTGATTAGTTGCCCCAATTTAAATACGACAATAAAATACCTATGACGTTTATCCGGATTCCTATTGCCATTTACGTTCTTTTATTTTAAAAATACTCCCCTGCTGCTGCATATACTTTTGGGCAATGCCTTTCAGCTAATATGCCATAAGCGGCATTGGCGCCCACTTTAATACGCCTTTGCTTAGAATGTTTGTTCCACACATGAGCTACATATGAATGTTGAAGCAAATCTAGTGTTTCGGTCAGGTACTGCGCTTCGAAGAAATATTCCCATTTCTTCCAAGGTATTGCGTAGAATACTTCCCTTGGCATTACATGGAAGCCCATACATCGTTTTGGTTCCATCATTAACTCAATGTTACTAGTCTTGCACACATCATTCATAACGCGTGTTATAACGCCCGGCCCGTTGTTTCCCCAATCTCCACCGTCGAAATTTAACAAAAAGTCGAGTAAGCATTTCTCAGCGATTTCGTGGCCAAAGCCATCGGGAGAAAAGTTCATCACTCCTGCCGCAAGAAATGTACTCGACTCTGCGCCTGTATAATTTGGTGGTAATTTTTCGAGACTACGCAGAACCACAACATCCATATCGAGATAAGTGCCTCCCCAACGCCACAATGTAAGGTAGCGCAGAAAGTCGGAAAGATGTGAAAGCACATAACTAAAAACGGGGAATAGTTAAGAACATTATAATAGCATAATATTATTATTGAATTCATATAACCTGGAACTAAAGAGCTTTCCATCTTTAAGCCACTGGTACATTGGAGTACCCGCTGCATAAGTCCATAAATTTAAATTACGTAGATGTACGTTTGGGTAGCTGAGAATTGCTTCTATCACTGGTGGGGTGTTATTGTAATCTCGATAAGCGGGACTAGCGAATAATACAAAAACGCTAAAGCTCGGATTGTGTAATGCGGCCGACTCGATGGCACAAGCTTCTCGCGTTGTTAACTCCATCATATTAAGTGGTGCGTTGCCCATATATTTTACACTACTTCGCAGTTTCTCGTGTGGGCAACTGGTTTCGTGAAATATGATACTGCGTCCACTTGCGTTGGGCTTTGGTTCGACTAGCATCACATCTTCTAAAAGATGTGGTCCATCGGCAGGTTTGTTTTGTGTTGGTGAATAAATTGAAGGAACGGTAGTAAATGTATTCATATAGCAATATCGAACGTCTACCCGGTTCATATTGGAACTATAGAATAGGCACCAACTGAATGCAATGAGCGAGAGAAGCATCAGCATCATCCATTTTAATCTGGGTTTGGACATGATTAGTTTCATCTGTTGCCTTAGAAATTTGGTTGAGATTCGATGATATGAAATGCACAATCCCTGGAGCATAGTTTCTCAAAACGAAATTTAGATGGTAGACCGCTATTGATCCGATTTGAATACAACACTCTTTAGGCAAACCATTTCCGTATTTGGTAAATATCACGGCGACACCCTCATAATCGGAGCACTATTTATAGGTGCGTTCGTTTAAAATCTCCAACAGAAACCAACCAACTGCCAAATTCCGGCGAAATGTCATCTGTTCGCTCACAAGAGAGAAATATCCAAAATAGTACGCGAACAGAAAATTTGCAGAAACTTGCAAGTTAGACGAACAGCTGATATAATTTTTGTTTACATTCAAAAGTGTAAAATTTAAAACGTACGAAAACTCATTACAAAGTGGTATCCTGGCACAGTTTATTGATTAAACAAATAACTACTTACTTCTTACAAGTTTAATTAGTCGCATTTTGTAATTTTTAACTTCCAAACCATCAAATTCAATTTTGTGATTTGCGTAAATGCCAACCAGCTGTTTTTGATCAGCTGTTTTCCTGTTGGCAAATTGCTGTTGGCAAAAATTTTTCCAACAGAAACCAGCAGCTTCCCCTCAAAATGAAATGTCACTTTGCTCTCTCAATTTCCCCTACTTTGCAAGTTTTTTGCGTACGCGAACGCAAAAACTTGTAAGTTTTGGTTAAACATGAACAATTAACAGCTACGCGAACGAACCTTATTTTAATAAACTTTTGACAACCTTGAAAATTGCAGTGTTGTGTTTATTTGTGAAAGTAGAACTCTAGAAAGTCTTGCCACACCGACTGAAATTATTTATGATTTATTTGGACGCTTTGGCCCTTAATTCTTCTCAAAATGCAGAAAAAATAAAAAAAAAAATGAAACTGGCTATAAATAAAATAAAATACAAGTGTATGTTTAAAATAAATCGGAAATTCGTGGACTTATAAGCATATGTATGTACATATGTACCTGTGTTCGTATGGAATAATAGCTTAAGTTGGGATGCTTCAGTGTTCATATGTTCATATTTTTGGCTTCGTAAAATTTTTTATTTTTGTGCTCTTTTATTTAGTATCAGCTGTCTGTTTCTCAAGACGTAACTGTTGGACCCAACAGTTGACAGCATTTCCACTACAGTTGGGGTAAACAGTTGCATCTTAGATACGCGCCCATTTTTAAACTGTAAAAAATAGTATTATTATGCATAAATAGATTGATTAGAGCTCAATATTTGGTACGTTTTGGCTTTTCATTACATCGGTTTTTGGGTGTTTTCACAAAACTATAACAAATTTTGTGATGAAACTTGGCGGGAATGTTAAGAATCGTATATATTTACATTATTTATCACTCTTTTCACTTTATTAGTAATAGTATTTAACTTATTTGTTGTTAAATTCTTTGCAGTTTCACTAGCAAATTTTCATATAAAAGGAGCACCTAACACTTATATTTTGATAAATATGCAATCTTTGCAATGTTCACGTGTATTTTGTATACATTAAATGTATTTCATTTTCTTTTTTAACAATATCAAACGCATTTAATAATGTCACTACTTTTCTTCAACAAAGTAAATAAGCAAATCGATACTTCGATCATGATTCAATGAAAATTTTTGGTTCTCGATTTTTCACTGTTTTGAAACCTTTTGCTAAATCTACACATCGACGTCACTATGCAGTCCACTGCAGTAAATGCAACCGTGGTCGACGCTTTCAAACGTCAAGTGAGCGTTTTCTGCAGCCGGGGATTGTAATTTTTATCGGGTTTTGCATGGTTCAATTTATTTAATAATGTAAACAAACCCAAGATTAAAAGCAAGTTACAAAATAGTTGATCCATAATACAAAAAAAATAACTTGTCCTTTTATATAGCATACTAAAAACGTGCAGCCGATATTATCTGGACTCGGCACAAGTGCGGCGTTTGAGGTTAGGAAACTACGGAGCTCAGAAGAGTTTTTTTGGCATACGTTGACAGGTTTAAGAGTTTTGATTCGCAGCATTTTTTCTATCTGTCTGTGTTAATTGTAACAAAAGGCAATGAATGTACCTCCGGTAGCAGCGGCAGGTGCAATTCCGCCCCCTATGGGTATGCCACCAATGTTTAACATGCCGCCGCCAGGGTTTGGAGGGCCACCGCCACCAGAGTTGGCCGCGGCGTTTGGTGGCATACCGCCTAACACCGAATGGACCGAACACAAAGCTCCGGATGGACGACCGTATTACTACAATAATAATACTAAGCAAAGCTCCTGGGAAAAACCTGAAGCCCTGATGACTCCGGCAGAGCGATTGACTCACCAATGCCCTTGGAAAGAGTATCGTTCGGACGCTGGAAAAGTGTACTACCACAACGTAAATAGTAAGGAATCGCGTTGGGAACCTCCACCTGAGTTTTTGGACATGCAATCAAAAGTTAAAGCTGAAGAGTAAGTACCCATTTACTGTAAAATGTTAGTAATTATAATACATAAACCATTTTATTGCAAAATAGAGCTGCCGCAGCGGCGAAGGCAGTAGCTGCCATGACTTCATCCAGCTTAGCAGGGTTGGTGCCACCAGCAGCTCTGGCCAGTATACTCCCCGCGACTCTTCCCACTGTGGTAAATATAGCTACACCTGATATTCGATCACCTTTGACCCCGGGCAGTAACGAAAACTCTTCGTCCGCCCTTGATCAGGCCATGGCCGCTACATTAGCCTCCATCGAAATGCCACAAGCTGGCAAGGAAGAGAAGGAAAATGGTAAGTAAGCTATGTCTACGCAAATATGGAAAAGTTTCAATTAATGTTATCACACGGCAGCTAAAAAAGAATCGCCAGCTGAGGAGACCAAAATCATGTATAAGGATAAAAAGGAGGCTATTGAAGCTTTCAAGGATTTGCTGCGGGAGAAAAATGTACCCTCAAACGCTAACTGGGATCAGTGCGTGAAAATAATCTCCAAGGATCCACGTTATAGTTCCTTTAAAAACTTAAATGAAAAGAAGCAGACTTTTAACGCATATAAGACCCAAAAACTCAAAGACGAGCGCGAAGAGTCACGATTGCGCGCCAAAAAAGCGAAGGAAGATCTTGAACGTTTTCTCATGTCCACCGATAAAATGAATTCACAAATGAAATACTATAAATGTGAAGAGTTATTCGCGACGAATAAAATTTGGACAAATGTACCAGAACAGGATCGCCGCGATATTTATGATGACTGCATTTTCAACTTAGCAAAGAGGGAAAGAGAGGAAACCCGCTTGATGAAAAAGCGCAATATGAAGGTGCTTGGTGAACTACTGGAATCGATGACCACGATTACGTACGAATCCACATGGGCGCAGGCACAACTCATGCTGCTGCAAAACGCTGCTTTCAAGAACGATGTCAACTTACTCGGCATGGACAAGGAGGACGCGCTGATTGTTTTCGAAGAGCATATTCGTTCATTGGAAAAAGAAGAGGACGAAGAGCGCGAACGCGAGAAGAAACGTCTAAAGCGGCAACAGCGCAAAAATCGCGACGCATTTCTTTCTCTGCTAGATGCGCAGCACGAAGCTGGAAAGCTAACCTCCATGTCCTTGTGGGTCGAACTGTATCCAATCATCTCAGCAGATTTGCGTTTTTCAGCGATGCTCGGCCAGCCTGGATCAACCCCACTAGATTTATTTAAGTTCTATGTCGAAGACTTAAAGGCGCGCTATCATGACGAGAAGAAAATCATACGTGAAATCCTTAAAGAAAAGCAGTATGTGGTGCAGGCAAATACTACGTTTGAGGAATTTGCTACAATTGTCTGCGAGGACAAACGCTCGGCAAATTTGGACGCGGGCAATGTGAAATTGACCTATAATGCTTTGCTCGAAAAGGTATCTGAATCTCCCAAAATAAACCAACGCAATTATTAAAATATTTTATTTTCACAAACAGGCAGAGGCCGTCGAAAAGGAGCGAATAAAAGAAGAATCGCGTCGCTTGCGGAAGCTCGAAAACGAAATTAAGGCCGAATGGCAAGTGGCAAATATTTCAGTTCAAGAACCCTACGAAGCTGCTAAAAAGTTGGTGGAACACTTAGAAGCATTCACTACATACGAAAAGGAACTTGGCGTAAAAAAGATCTGGGAGGACTACATCAAAGAGAATGAAGACGCCTGTAGTCACCACCATTCGCGTTCACGCAAATCAAAGAAAAATAAAAAGCACAAGAAACGAGTACGTTCCAGTTCAAAATCGGTAAGACGAAAAAAAAAATGTTTTAGAAACTATTCCATAAAATATATTGCTCCACAGGACATTGAGAATGATCAGGAGGAATCTGAGAACCCGAAGTCGAAGAAAAGAAAATCTCATTCACGCTCGGTAAGCGTCAATTAGAATAATTAAAAGCACAAAGTAGCAAATTTAAACTGTTTAAACATTTTTCCAGCGTTCGGTTAGTTCTAGTGCCAGCATGGAAAGCGAACGCGTGTCTAAGAAAAAGAAGCGTCGAAAGAACAAAAAATCGTCGCGTGCTGTAAGTAGCTTGCCTAAATTTTCTTTGCATAATTTCCGCTCTTAGCATGTATCTTTTTTCACAGTCATCCTGCGAATCCGAACGTCCCATTTCTTCGCCGATCGCCTCACCTTCAGCATCTCAAATAGATGACAATGCTGCTACCCGGAAGAAGAAGCGTGACAAAAAAAGCAAAAAGGATAAAAAACATCACCGCTCCTTAACACCAATCAGCGCAAACGGTAGCAATCAGTCGGACATTGAAAATTCCGGCAGAAACTCAAGGAATGCTGAAGAGCAAGCCCTAAGCGAAACCGAACTTGAAACAAAACGCGCCGCTTTACTAGCACAGTTAAACGAACAAATGGAAGATTGACCCGCGGAGAACATCCCGTTAGGCAAGAAGTCGACTATACCAATATCAAGCAATCGCAGCAACAAATAACTACAACAAAACTAACTAGCCGATGTACAGAAAACACAGGCAAAAGGCTTTTACAATCCTCTTTTACCAGAGTACATTATCAACTAGATATTGTGGTAGTTGCGGGGTTTTAAGAATAATATTTATTACTATAAATGTTAACTTAATGTACTATATGAATTGCACATGTATACTGCCAATGAGCTCCATGACTCTTGGCAAATAGAAACTGGTAATTGAGCTCTTGTATTATTAAAAAATAATAACTGATAATAAAGTAATATAATATTCCTTGACACTATGCGTACGACTTAAATCGGAGTTTGAATCTAGAAATACACTACAAATTAGGTCATAAAATGTAACAAATTAGCAAAAACGGAGAGAAGCTTCATTTTAATAGGTATAGCTAACGTTCGTAATTAGCTAAGCACTACTTTTACTGGAAATGTAGTTCATTAAGATGTTTAATTGGGGTATGAGTGCGGTCATGTATCTGGCCTTGACCTTATTGGTACTTTCAGTTCAGGCCAGAAGAAAATGAGCATAAATTAATGTGAAAATAATGTCTCTTAATCTGCCACCAGTGGTTATGCGTATAGCAATTCGCACACGTTTCCGTGTGTATGTAGGTACATTCAAAGGTACATATGTATGTGTGCGCAAAAGAGCATGTTTTTTGCCAAATGCATTTTCGAATGTGTATGCGAGCCAATGTTAGAAAACCCCTAAACGATCTTCAATTTTCTCAAAATACTATACATTCCTCATACACATAATAATTGGGCTCTCGTCACGTTTCGCCAATACAAGCTAAATTTCTTAAATTCAGAGAGTTTTTGGTTGTCAGATAGAGGATGCTTGCAAGATAAAATAAAAATTCTTTACACTGCATTTCGGTTCGTGGTTTGGCGTGCAGTGAACGTTTGTGCACGTTAATATTCCAATTATTAAATTTATTTTTTTCCTGTTTAATCTTCCTATATTCGTGAGTTTAGTTTTCGCTATTCTAAATCGAAGTGAGTTGCAAAAAATATACTTTAGTAATTATAAGTGCATGTAGAAATTCAACATTTAAAAAAATTTAGAGTAACCTACTGAATAACAGATTAAAATATAATTACGCAATGGCCAGCAATTAGAATTTTGAAAAATGCAAAATATAGGCGTGTTATGTAAAAGCGTGAAAAAATAATGCAAAATGTTATCTCTTATTTTAGCCAAGAGAGAAAATCTGCTAAGGAGTAAAAAAATTTTAAAATTTCTTTGCCAGTCAGAAATTAAACTGCAGAAGTTTTGTGCAAATGTGTATTTATGTATGTACGTACATACATATCTGGCCGTGAATGTGAAAATACGTTGCCTTAATTGTGAAAAGTAAAATATATTTATTTATGCGTGGTGATTGACGAAACAAATCTTAAAAGCCACGGTTTTTAAAGTAAAGTTTCCGTTGGCATAAAACTTGTCGGACATAAATGTGTTAATGACCTTCTACTCAAAAAGAGATAGACATGAAAGCGACAGTTGGCCTTTAAATGTAATCGCTGGTTACATCATTTTTGGCAAAAGGCTAGGTTAACCTCAAAAAGTAAATAAAAAAAACCTAAATTGACCGGGAATTTTTAATTAATACAAAATTAAAATTATTATTAATTTTTTTTTTACTTTTAATTATGTCTACTGTGCTATTTTATTTAAATACATCCTACATTTTTTGCATACCAATTTTAAGTATAAAATAATTTTTTGTTTAGCCAAATCAGTGAACTACATTCGCCGAAATGCTCTTCACTTCGCTGCTGGAAGCCGCCCAAAACTCTCCCTTTAAAACTCCATTCTCGGCAGCGAGTTGCCAGACTAACACTCGCAGTGATGGACCACAGCTCACGCCAAACCGCCAAATAATGGCCGCTGCCACTGTTGAGGGCGGTAAGCACATTTTAAATTGAATATAAATCTGATATTTACATAACTGTTTTTATTTTTGAAAGACTCCTGCGAATTTGGTTCAAACACCTACTTCGCTCTATGTGGTCTTGGAGGCATTATCTCTTGCGGTCTCACTCACACCATGGTGGTGCCATTGGATTTAGTGAAATGTCGCCTGCAAGTCGACCCCGCGAAGTACAAGAGTGTGTTTAACGGTTTTGCCGTTACACTGAAAGAAGATGGCGTGAAAGGCCTTTCCAAGGGTTGGGCGCCAACGTTCTTCGGTTATTCGATGCAAGGTCTCTGTAAATTTGGTCTCTATGAAGTATTTAAGGTGATCTACTCTGACGCGATCGGCGAGGAGAACTCATATCTGTACCGTACTTGGTTGTATTTGGCTGCTTCCGCTTCGGCTGAGTTCTTTGCCGATATTGCCTTAGCTCCCATGGAGGCGGCTAAGGTGAAAATCCAAACCACACCTGGATTCGCAAATACGCTGCGTGAGGCTTTGCCTAAGATGTCGGCACAAGAGGGCATCGCTGCCTTCTATAAGGGTCTGGTACCATTGTGGATGAGACAAATCCCATATACAATGATGAAGTTCGCTTGTTTCGAAAGGACATTGGAGTTGTTGTACAAGTAAGAAGAAAAAATAGTGAAATAGAAGAGCCATTAGAGCTAACGGGAGTCTCTTTGTAGGTATGTTGTACCCAAACCACGTCAGGACTGCACGAAAGGTGAGCAATTGGTAGTCACTTTCGCCGCAGGTTACATTGCTGGTGTATTCTGTGCCATTGTGTCGCATCCAGCCGATACCGTTGTATCGAAACTGAACCAGGCCAAGGGCGCTTCAGCCTTCGATGTAGCCAAACAACTGGGATGGGCCGGTATGTAGCAATATTTCAGCAAAAACACTAATTTTGGGTTTTCAACAAACAAACAAAAAAAACTAACATTTCTTTTTTGCTTTATTTCCTTTTTTTACATATGTAGGCCTTTGGGGTGGTCTTGGACCTAGGATTGTGATGATCGGTACTCTAACTGCCGCTCAGTGGTTCATATATGATGCCGTTAAGGTTTATCTGCACATGCCCCGACCACCACCACCGGAAATGCCCGCATCGTTGAAGGCGAAATTGGGTGTGGCATAATTTGAGATAAAATTATAAAATTCAATAGTGATAATTAATTAGCGACATTAATAATTGTGAATCCGATCTGAGAAGAATATAAAAAAATTTTATGCAACAATGGATATGAAATGGAACGAAATTTTGTGAGACCTATGCGGAAATAAAATTAATTGTATCGAACCGTTGTTTTTTATTAATATATGCCTATGTATGCATGTATATTTGCATACTAGAATTCGAAGGGAGATCTCCCTATATAGGGTATAATGGTAGAAAATTTTGACAGAAAATACCTAATTCAAAGAAAAATTATATCAATTTATCACAAATTTGATCATTGTGGAGATATGGCTACCCTTCCAAGCAATCGACGCCTACAGTGGCTGTCAAACTAATTACAAATCCAAACAAATTAGGAATGTCAGTGGCAAATATACATCGATGTATTTCTTTGATTCGATGCATCGAAACTTATATCGATACTTTTCGTCCTTCACATCGATTCGCATAGGATTTTAAGATAATATTTCACAAGAAATTATGGTATTAGCAAAAGTGTACAACATTTGAAATTAATTACTGCAACAGATCTAATCAAGGCGAATTAATATAAGGTGGTGTTACTAGCTCAGCTGATTTTGTGTATGTGTTTCGCCGCACGGCTTCCGATATCAAATTGAAAAATTACAGATTTTGACAGTTTATGCCGCCAAAGCAAGAACAAAATACATGTAAATTTTTGTTTTTCAACTCCTGCTATCACCTAATTATGCTTCAAACGGAACTTGGGAACGTAACTAAACATTTCCCGAAATTACGGCTTAATGTACTATAAATGTGAGTTTTCAAAAAATCTCGGTTCATCGTTGGAAAACATCGATATTTTCGATGCATCGATGTTTTTGCGATATCGCTAAAACAAATGCACGTGCGGACACAAACGTCAAAAAGTTATTTGTTTTCACTACCGCATCAACACATATGACAACCCACAATTTGTAAAAAATTTAATTAAAACAAGATGCCTGCAGCGAAAACAAGGAAATCAAAAATCCAAGAAAAGCCCAACAAAATAAAAACTGTCGGCGACACACTGGAGAATAAATCATGGGAGCAAGTAAAAATCAAGGGCAACGTTATCTCTGATGATGGTGGCGGCTTCGAAGGCCTTATCGGTTTAGAAGTTCTGGAAGATTATGATCCCAAAATGGTTGAAACAGCTAAGGTATATCACTTTATTAAGTCGCATTGTGTAAAAATAAGTGAAAACATTAAATTTTAGGAAAGGCGTACTAGGAAGGAGAAGCGAATGGACCGCAAAGTAGAGAGCAAAAAACGCAAGTTGGAGAAGACGGCAGATGATAAAGGTTCAGAAAAGGAGAACTCAGACTCAGAAATAGAAGCAAGTGTTAAGCCTGAAAACAGAAAGAAACGCTTAGCAGAACGCAAATTAAAGTTACTACAGAAAAGGAAAGAAAAGCGAGAAAAACGCAAACAAAAGAGGAGTGCTACCAAAGTAAGCAAAGATGATCAACCTAGTCAAAAAGACAGTTTGGCTAATGAAGAGTATCCACCAGACCGATTTGCACTGCTAAGACCACCGGCATTTGAAAACAGTGGAGCGGATGAAAATCTCGAAGATGATGAAACCGAAGCGCCGCAAATAGTTAACGAATCAGCGTTAAGCATTGATGACTTAGAGGTATGTAGGTGATTAAGTATTGATTTATTGGTACTGATATAGGAACATGCACCACAGGGTTGGAATGGATTAGGTGTACCACAGCCCGTTCTGCGGGCAATATCTGAGAAAGGCTTCAAATCCCCGACAGAAATTCAGGCAATGACACTTCCCGCTGCTATTTTAGGCAAGAAGGATATTCTTGGTGCGGCAGAGACGGGCAGCGGAAAAACATTAGCTTTTGGTATACCAATTTTAGCGGGTATTATGGAACTAAAGTCGAAAAACGTACGTAGTGGCATACGCAAAGCACCAAAAGTGAAAGGGCAGAAATCAGAAATAAATGCCAAGCAAGTTGAGGAAGATCGTGAGCTTACGCCACCTCCAGAAGAGCTACACTTTTATCCCACTCTGCCTACAGAAGACGAAGCAAGCGAATCGGATGAAGATATGGAAGAAAATGGTCCACTTTATGCGGTTGTACTGACACCAACTCGTGAGTTGGCAGTGCAAGTCAGAGACCACTTGGTGGCAGCAGCCAAATACACTGGTACTCAATTTTGCTAAAATCAATTATTTGTTTCACGATTCGTAAATTTTTGTTTTCGCAGGTATAAAAGTGGCAGCGATTTTCGGTGGATTAGCGGTGGCAAAACAAGAGCGTCTACTGAAACAGTGCCCAGAAATAGTAGTCGCGACACCTGGGCGCTTGTGGGAGCTTTATGAACAGGAAAATCCACATTTGAGTAAAATGGAGGACATAAGCTTTTTGGTCATCGATGAAACTGATCGTATGGTAGAGAAGGGACATTTTGAAGAACTTCGCAGTCTTCTAAAGGTGCTGAACGCAAATGAAGAGAAAAAGCAAACTCGTCAAAATTTTGTATTTTCGGCGACTTTGACGCTGGTTCATGATTTACCGGACCACATGCAGCGTAAGATTTTTTATAAATGTAAAGAATACTAATCGATAACTTGATTGTAGGACGAAATGTTGGAAAGCGAAAAAAATTTATTAAACAGACACCAGGCTTGAAAATACAGAGCCTTATTGAAGAACTGGGAATTTCACAGCCCAAAATTGTGGACATCACCAGAAGTCAACGTAAGTGTGACTCAATTGCAATAGCAATGTTTCCTTATTAATAGACATTCAAATCACATGCTAGACTTTTATAACATATTTAACATATTTAAAAAAAATGCAGAAACCGCACAGACCCTCACCGAATGCCGACTAATCTGTCCAATTGACCAGAAGGACTATTATCTATACTACTTCGTGCAACGTCATCCTGGACGTACAATCGTTTTTTGCAACTCAATCGATTGTGTGAAACGCTTGGCTACGCTGTTTGGTCTATTGGAGTGTGCCCCTTTGCCGCTGCACGCGAGTATGGTACAAAAGCAGCGTCTGAAGAACCTCGAAAGATTCCGTGACAACCCAAACGGTCTCCTAATAGCCACAGATGTAGCTGCCCGTGGTCTTGACATACCCAATGTCGAGCATGTGATACACTATCAAGTAAGTGCAGACAAAAGGATTTATTAAAGCATTTTTGAATTACTAAGTCTTGTTTAGGTTCCGCGGACTAGCGAAAATTACGTACACCGCTCAGGTCGTACAGCACGTGCCAATAAAAATGGAATAACTGTGATGTTCATGGAGCCAGGTGAAGTAAAGAACTACGTGAAACTTTACAAAACATTGGATAGAAGTAGGTTAATGCGCGCTTTCAAATAGCCTTTGCTTAATATTTGTGTTCCCATTTCCTAAAGCCGAAGATTTACCACTGTTTCCGGTCTCGGAGAAATATCTACGCGCTGTGAAGGAACGTGTTAATTTAGCTCGCGAAGTTGATAAGCAAGAGCTGAAATTGCGTCGCACACAAAGTGAGATCGGTTGGATGAAAAAACAAGCAGAGGAAATGGATATGATTATTGACGGGTTTAATGACGAATCGTAAGGGAGCCCTGCAAGAAATATAAAACCAAATCTGATTATACTCCTTTTTTTAGTGGTAGCGATCAGGATGATGAAGATGCATTTGTGGTTGAAAAGAGACGCGACCGTCTACATTTGGAAAATGTACGCGCACAACTTAGGGCATTGCTGTGCAAACCTATGTTCCCAAAGGGCTTTAGTTTTAAGTAAGTCACTATTTCGATCACATAAGTTGGTTCGGAAAAATTATATACTTTTCTGTATTTTTTAGATATCCAACTAGCAGTGGCCAGCTCCAAATGCCAGATATTGGTGCCTCTGGCACAGCCTCTGACAAAGGCAGCGCTGTAAATGTAATGAAGGCCGCCATTGATGATTTGAAGCAAGCGAAAAAAGATCGGATCAAGAAACGGAAACTTTTTGCATAAAAAAACAAATTATTTAATACATGCTTTAAATATAACCATAAGTTGAAAAAATTAGACTAATTCAGTGTTTTGATACAAAATATCGCACACCGTTCTCCGTAAGAGAGCGCGCATGCTTCGCCAGCAATGTGGACACCGAAAGGGAAGGTGTACTAAAACATCTACAAGCATAAATTTTATGTGTTTGTATTTTGTATATTGGTGTAAAATAGTAGTGGGAACTTACTCAATGTATGGTTCCATTTCATCCATTGTCCAGCGCGTCTTAGTCTTGAATAATATGCGCATGCGTTCGTGTATATTCGTTGGAAGAAGTTCTTCAACTAACGATCGTATACAGGTTGTATGCCCTTCTTTATCGATAATGCCCAGCGCCCGCAAATATATTTCCTAGATGAACAGTATAAAAAAGAAAATTGATTGCAATAATTGAAAACCGCATATAAAAGCTTACGTCACAGTGCATTCCCTCTGGCATAGCTTCTTGCCAAGTGTTCATGAACTCATCTTTACGGAATTTTAGCTCTGGTTGCAAAATATTTTGTGCTATGATACGTGCAACCAATTCCTCTTTGTATGTGAATTTCCCTTCTTTTCCCTCAGTCGGTACAGTGTATATGCGAAAAAGTCCCTTTACGATATCAGAAGGAGCAATGCCTTCCAAAGCTGCCACAGTTTCTTCGAATTCGACTTCATCTAAAGGCCATGAATTTTCATTCAACAGAGCAAGCATACAATTCAAAATGCGCATCTCGTATTCACACTCGAGCACACGCATGCGCCCATCGTATTCCATTACGCGGAAATGTAATAACCCTTCATCGAATTGCTTCCGACTGCATTGCACTGTGTCCAACAATTGATTGTATGTAAAAAGTAGTTTGCGATCAATGTATTCTTCATTTTCAGGCCCTGAGAAACGCGTCAACTGTAGCAGTTCGTATATTTTACGATAACGTGGGCGTATTTCGCGGCACTCGAAATATTCATGGAAAATTTTCAATACTTTTCGCTGTTCTAGCACTTTGTCGACCGAAATGTCGTCGTCATCATCATTTAAACTTGTTTCTAGCGAAGACGTACCAGTGCGAGGACTCTTCAATGGAGACGTGCTGGTGGCAGCAGCAAACTTCAAATCCGGCACCAACAGAAGACTGTTTGATATCTCGGCGCCTTTCACGTCATATGTTTTCTCTTCAGTGCAAAGCACAATTTTTTCATTGTGGCCCCCTTTGAAGTATAAAGTTTGGCCAAGTCGGATTTGCTGGTGCATATGCGAGTCCAGCTCAAGAAGTTTCAAATTATCATTATCCATACTGGCGGAAGGGTAATAAAGTGCTTGTGTAACCTGTGTAAGATTCTTGGCATCCAGCTTGGCGTGTTTAATGATACTTTGTACATCTTCCAGAGTACGAACATAACTGGAGAGTTAGTTAAATAAAATAGTAACCACACATTATTTACTGAATTTCTTACGGCTTTTCATCGTCCTCTTCGTCATCCTGAGCCAAAACCACTTCCATTTCCGATTCACTCATTTTTGGTCCTACAAAAGACACGGCGGATGAAAGAAATTTCAACTTTACCGCCAAATATGACAAACAGCTGTCCAAGGCGAATTCATATACGCCTTGCACTCAGTGATCGGACTTCTAATTTTATCCTCCCATTCGGCTTTTACTTGAGAAATTTCATCGTCGCCGGGAATGCGGAATCTTAATATATCATTCTTCTTACCATATAGTGTTTAGTGTTGGACAATTTTTGCTCTTAAAATTAAGAAAATTATGTCGAGCAAAAATAAAAATCATGAAAAACGCGAATATGTGGTAGATTTCAGACCTTGAGTGGTAGATGCTCAAAACAGTGGCAGATCTACCACAATGTGGTAGAAGTCCGATCACACCATTACATTTTTACACAAAACGCACTTTCCTATTTCTGAGTTTTTCGCTAATTGAATTAATATCAATTCACAAAAATATCAAGGCACAATTCGCATGAAAACACAATTTCACAAATCAGTGACAACTTAGTTTGTTTTGATAGAAAGTAAACAAAGTTTGACAATTCAAATTCAAAATTGCAACCCTGCTGCTTCTACCTATTTTTTGTGCCATGGCTCTCTCCTTGCAAGTTTTCTGGGTTTTTGGCTAAACGAACACGATTTGGTAACAATTGGTATCAACTTGTACAAATTTTTTGCATAGCGAACACTCCTACAGTGAAAGCTGCCATAAGCGGATACCGAATTTTGCTACTTTTTGTTCACCTATGAGAGATATCCGCTTATAGTATTTTCGAATAAAATTCCCCTTTAATACATGTAATAATATTATTATTTAAAAACATTAGATAATTGGCACGGTAAACTATTTTCACTAATATTTTGTTAAGAGTAAACTTTCATGTGCATTACTTTTCTTGAGTTGGGAGTCCTAACACTGAAAAGGAACGGTATCCTCCCCAGTAAATTGATTTCGCCTTAATTTGTTGTTGTACATACAGGATTACAGATAGTTTTCTTTTACCATTTTTCCGAAATTTTTTATTTGTTTAGCAATGTTTTTGGTTAATACAAAGTGAAATTTATTTAATTAAAGTAGTAAAAATGGAAAATAACGAGATAACAATGTTCATGGATGTTAAACTGGATATACACAATAAACGCCCAGAGTCTCTGAAATTCAAGCAATGGTCCAGATGTGAAGTAAAAATTGAAGGAATAAAGTGTTTGCCCAGCTATTTGCGTGCTACCATCTCAGGATGTAATGATGCTGAAGCGAGCGTAGCGGAGGAGGAACGTGCTGATCCCAAACGATACATAAGTGTCTCCATTATAGTTCCCGGCGTTAGCATAAGTTTAGCTGCTTCGCGCACAAAAGAGTTCAGCTATGGCCTTTTCTGGACACAGAATCGGAAGCAGTGTTACATATATTTCGCCCTCGAAACGGATACAAGTTGCAGAAGGCATATGAAGTGGATTAAAAAGACTATTAAAAATTTGGAGTTGCATCGGCAGTTGATGTTGGAACAAAATAGAATAAGTCGCGGTCCAAGTATGGGCGCGGCTGGTGTACATATAATGCAATTTGAGAAGGAAAACAAACAGATAAATAGCCAATCAAAACAGGAGAATGGAAAGTAAGTTGTTTAAAAAAGGGAACACCTAAAGAATACTGGCCTTTAAGCTAGAGAAAAAAAGTGGGCGTGGCCCGCCCCCTTTTCCGGATTTTAATGGCATATATTTTTTTTGGAGCAAACAGGGGTGGGGATAGGGGGGACTAAACGTGGAATTTTCAATATTTTCAAAAGTTTATATTTCGAATGCTGTTGAACCGATTTTCTAAATATGGACACAGTTGGAAAGGTGATTGAAAGGCCTTTCATTAGATATATATATCTATGTATATAATGTATACACATTGCGAGAAAAGGTAAAAAACGAAATTATGGCAATTTTTTTTCTAAAAATGTATGTTTTTCTTCAAAAAATACGTAATTAACTATATTAACAGATATGTTTATCAGAAATAGCACAAAAGTACCGTTAATTTGATATATGACTTGTAGCAAAAAATTCTTGTGGACATCATATTTGACTAAATATATATAAAAATATAGTTTTACATGAAAAAGGAAAAGCGAAGCAGGTGAAAATTTGGAATAAAAAATCGCGCGATAGAAAATCTTACTCTTTTTAGTTTTTACAAAAATTGAATTAAAACTAAAAAAATACTAAGGAAATATTTACAAACAATTTTTTTTTAATCACCTTATTTGTTATAAGATTGAGTTGTAGAATTTAATGGATAATTAATCAAGCTACGCTATCCACAGTATTTTTTCGCTATGGGATTATAACCCTCACTACGTAGAATTCTCCTTTCTGTGTTGCCAAAGAAAAGAGGCAGAACACCTTTTGCAGAGAACACCTTTTTGCGTAGGCGACCTTCGGCCGCGCTTAGGTATTATAACCCTCACAACGTAGAATTCTCCTTTCTGTGTTGCCAAAGAAAAGAGGCACAACACCTTTTGCAGAGAACACCTTTTTGCGTAGGCGGCCTTCGGCCGCGCTTATTGATTATAACCCTCACTACGTAGAATTCTTCTTTCTGTGTTGCCAAATAAAAGAGGCTGAACACCTTTTGCAGAGAACACCTTTCTGCGTAGGCGGCCTTCGGCCGCGCTTAGGGATTATAACCCTCACAACGTAGAATTCTCCTTTCTGTGTTGCCAAAGAAAAGGGGCATAAAACATATAACATTAATACAATTGTTTTATTGCACTGCTGGCAGTTGTACTTAAATCTAACTATATAAAATTATAAGCCAAATTAAAGGTATTTTTATGGTCTTTCCGATAAACATATTTGTTAATATAGTTAATTACGTATTTTTTACGAAAAACATACATTTTTATAAAAAAATTGACATAATTTCGTTTATTTACTTTTTCTCAAAATATGTTTGCATTATATACATTCATATATATATATATTGAATTACCTTTCCAACTGTGCCCATAGTTTGAAACTCGGTACAATAGTTTCCAAAATATAAGCTTTTGAAAATGTTGGAAATTCCACGTTTAGCCTCCCCTAGCGCCGCCCCTGTCAATTTGTACCAAAAAAAAGTTTGCCATTAAACTCAGCAGAAAGAAACGTCGACGTTTTCTTTTTTCTCTAGCTCAAGGGTCGGTATTCTTTAGGTATGCCAAAAAAAAAGTAAACACAAATATTTAATAAATTAAATTTCAGTTTGTCTGAAGCACCTTATTCCACCCTTGGGCCCCTCCCTAATATTCCAAACTGTCTAGATTCTAATCAAAGTAATTGGTCGCGTCGCGTGTCACACAGCTCGGAGATTTATGAAGAGATTTTTGAAAATATTGATGGACAACCTCGTCTCTCAAGACGCGTTTCGCGTGCTTCCATTGCTTCTGGTATTTACGAAGAGATGAAGCCCAGCGCTAATGCCTTCAATGTCATCGATGAAGAATCTACTGAATCACAGCCAGCAAGTGGAACAACAACTGCGCCACCTCCACTTCCACCCCTACCACCGCCACGAAAACGTATCAACACTTTCGATGGGCAAGGCGTATTGGGTGAAATACCACGCTCAAATACAAATCCTGAATCAGAATTGGCTAAGAAAAAGAAGTACAAAAATGTGTTGGATAACATTTTCGGCAGTGGTCGTGCCAAGCGCGCCGAGAGTGTTAGCGAAACACAGGCTTGCACTGCGGAGGATATAATTAATAGTATTACGCCCACCAAGCCTGTCAAAGATAATGAGATCACCACGCCCATTTATGCCAATGATTCAGCGGTAAAACGACAGAAAAACACGAAATATTCGACTTTAGCTGCAGCAAAGCGTAATAGCTTTTCTTCGCCAGATCTGTCAAAAATAAATTACGTGGACACATTTGACGAGAAAGACATTGCCGTTGGCTCTTTGAACAACTCGATTGCATGTAGCGATGGTGTAGATTTGAGTACCGATAGCTTACACAACGCTTGTATAATGCCGTCCAAGGAAAACTTACAATCTTCAATTTTCCATGGCAGAATATCAACTGATAATCTTAATGTGTCTGAAAAAATTCCAAATAATTTTAATTTTTCAGCCATTAATTCATCTGGTATAAACTTAATCGGTTCTAATGGTGCCGCAATACCCACAAGCAATCAAAGAAAGAATAAAATTTTGATAGACGATCTAACAGGCTACTGTGTGATGGCACCTATTCGACCAAAGCAAGTCCTACCGACAGGGACAGAAAGAGTTCCTGCTGAGCCCACCTCGTCTGGTTACTCAACCAGTTCTAATCCATCTACAAGTTCTTCCTCCGCAGAAGACCCCAAGGCTTCAGCAGCTCCCAAGCCTCCTCCAGTGGCTGCAGAGGAGAGTGCCATATATGAACAAATGTTGGACTTACATACATCAAATAGCGAACAGGAGACCACAGGCAATAAAAGTACAATAAAAACAGCCAATGACACCAATACACTTGCTACATCTACTGCCTCGACATCCACCTCCAACATTGCAGATTTTACGGGTAATTTGTACGAAAATTTGTTGGCCGTAAAAGCTTCGCAAGAGCTGGAGCAGCAGCTACCACCTACGGCACTTAGTACAAGTACACCCACCGAATCGCCGCATACCCAACCAACTGCGGACAACGAGAAGCAATTGGAGGAAGAAGAAAACTACTACCAAACGCCGCGGAAGTCGATAATTAGTGTCGACGAGAAGATTCCCTCCTATTACCCAAATAGTTGTGATACCGCTAAGACTCGACGCCATCACACATTGGCCACAGCGAGTCCACAGATGGCGGTATATAATACTTCGCCCACCGTTGGTGCGACCAGCACAGCAGCGGCGAGCACAATCGAGGTAGGCACACCTTGTAAAAAGAAGAAAAATACAAATTATTTTCGTTAAAATATTTATTTGTGTTTTGTTTTTGGTTTTTAGTATGTGGATAGGTATGCATGTATGTATGTCGTATAATGGAAACTTGTTTGTTGTTTTTGTTCTATTTCGTTTCTAATTTATACTCGTTTCTAATGTAGGCGTATCTTTGAATTTTAGTAGAAATATTTGTTGTTAAAAAGGTGTCTGTAATTATTGTCCATCATGAAGAGCTTCGAAACGAATACAAGATATCTGTTCTTTGGGGGCCTAGATCTGAATATTTGTCTAATGGCCTTTGCGAACCAATGGCGTGCCTAAAACTATGCAGCAGATAATAACTGAACGCTGTTTCGAAACAAAATCCAAAAGAAGTTTGTGAGCAAAGGCGTCCCTTCTTCCCTCCTTTTGTTGTTGTGTCTAAACCGTTTCTTTAATAATGTTTAGAAATTTTTCTTGCCTGAACGAATGCCATGTTTCCGCTCTATAATTCCGTACTCTAAATCCTTCTTAATTTACACGTGTTTGCAGAGGAGCAGCACTGCCTCAACCTCTGTCGGCTTACGTCAACTGGTCACATTGAAAATACGTCGCGAACGTAAAGATAACCTATACATCTCATCTCCACAAAGCATAATTGAGCAACGCCAAAGTGGAAATTATCCACCGGAAATCGATAACAAAAACTCGCAGAAAAATGGCAGAGTTCAAAAATCGCTGCGGGCGGGTGCTATGAAAATTGCCGAGCATGTCTACACTGTCAAACATGCTAAGCACAAAGGTCACAACGTCGATAAGAACCTGAACAATAATAACGAAACGAATGTAGCTAACTTCGCCGAAGATATGCGCGATCGTCTACACACCGAGCTGCTTCAGATCGCTTTGCTACAAAAGATTGACTTTAAATTCGATGACGCAAAATCAGCTGAAGATCAGCAGAGTCCAGTGGGAGAGCAGTCAACGTCATCACCTACGGCAAAACAACAGCAGCTGAGTAGCGAGAAGGAGCGCATCTACGAAAATCTGCTGCATCACAACCTGCAATTACGGCAAAATGAAAATGATGTGATGACCAGTAGCGACGGCGGTCCGTCGTTGACTCCTCCAGCTCCAACCAGCGTGACAAGCTCCAAATTGGAAATGCATCAGAGTTGTATGGCTGGCGTAAGCGGCGTGGCAAGCATTGCTACTGCCGATGTTGTCAAAGTGGCTGATAGTTGCAGTGCCGTTGCGGACGGTAGCGGGTTAGGCGGCGGCGTAAAAAAATTCGCCTCGCTGCCGCGTTTCAAGAAGATCGATTTCTCGCCGCTACGTCTGCGTATCAACAATGTCTTGCAGCGCGGACAGCAACAGGACTTCTAACTCTTCCCATAAGGTGGCTCAGAAGGGAGAATTTTTCTTCTCTGCCGCCACTGGTGTTGAGAGCCACGACTGTGTGCTTAAAAATAATCAACTCAAAAATACGTTTATTAATTAAGATATGTATGTAATCGCTTCAAAAGTGTGCGTTTGGTTAGCTCTAAATTATTTTAAACTTAGCGAGTGTAGGCTCCAGCTATCGTTATGCGCTCGAATTTTTTGTGTAAGTTTTTAGTTTCCGAAAAACTTTGACTGTTTTATGAGCAGGTAAAAATGTGAAAGTTAAGCGGTATGCAAAAAATTGTTTTTAAATTTTTTTATTCTTAAGCAGGAATCACACGATTTGTACATTTGTATAGATTTGTACATTTTCACAGTTACAGAGTGGTGTTGTTTGGAAAGTCGTTATTGAGCTGAACTCATTATATCTAACCACAACCACTGTGTGACTGCCAAAATCTGTCAAATCTGTACAAATGTACAAATCCTGTGATCTTATCAAATCGGATATGTATAATGTATAATTATTGTGATCGTTGACTTTTTAATCCATATTAGAAAAATGTGATTTTTTATTTTAGCGAAAAAAATTTATAATTGTTTATTTAATTTTTTTTGCCGTTTTTCTTTTTATTCGATTAAGTTTTTATCTGTTCCGAATATGTATATGTTTAAAAAATACTTTGATTATAAAAAAAAAAATATTAAAATTATTAAACGCTTAACTGTGCTCTTTTAAAAAAGTACCGTTTGTCAACGTTCGAATATGGAAAAAATAAGATTAATATATAATATGTATTATTTTTTATTAAATTTATATTTTAGCTAAAAGTCAAAATTGTTTGTTTGAAAAAATTCGTATGTCTTCATTAAAGCTTTTTTCGAATTTTTAGCTTAATTCTATGCTTAACGAAATGTACTGCCCGTAAAAAAATATTCATGGCTGATACATGCGTGTGCGCGCGTAATATCAACTACTGCTAAAATAAAAAAATAGAGAAAAAAACTAAACTAAATATAATAAAATAACAAATTTAAGCTATAACTATACGTACAAATCATAAATATCCGCCGATTAAAAAGCTATAAATATGTATCTAAGAATAATTCTGTTTTAGAAAACATACATATGTACATGCATCAGAAAAGTATTTTTAGAAAATAATTGCATATAATAATGAAGAGTTGCGAATTAATTGTAAATCATAGCTCAACATATTTTTGCCGTAAAATAAATTAAAAATTGTATTGTTCTCTAAGCTGCAGATTTAACGGAAAATATCAAGATAATAAAAGCTTCATACATACATACATACACACATAATAACATTTATAATTATTCAGTGAAATTCTATGTAATAAAGCAAATTACTTGCAAGACTAAAGAAATTTATTCACTACATATCCTACTTAAATATGTGCATACATACATACAAATATATGTATGTGTGATGTACACATAATAAAATGTAAAGTTTATGCGCTTTATCTAAAAATTATAAAATGCTACACTAACTATAACGGAAAACTATCAGTAATAACATAAAACTGCCAGACATTTTTATTGATATTTTACAGGTCTCTTACCTAAATCAGTAGACTTCGAAAAAACCTGCGTAAATTTATTTAACCCTTTTTAAATCTCCAATGCCATATTGCAGATTTGTACTTTTGTACTCCAACATTTGCAAAATGAGTTTTTAAACCTTTAAGTTTTTCATAAAGCAACAGTTTAATGATTAAAAAAACCAAAACTGAAATAAAAAGGTGCAAGTGTCTATAGATAGATGGTCAACGGATATTATTGTTTTTAAATCCACAAATCGCAACTAAGCTCAATTACTTTAGGTAAAAAAATATTGCATTAATTATAAAAAATTGTTGACTTGTTTCGGCTATTGTTGGGTTTTAAAACTAATGCGAATTTTAAAAAAGAAAATATTACAAAAAAAAAGTTTATACAAACGAAATATATTCAAGAAAATGCTTTTTTGGCTTCTATACAATGTAAACATATCATTAAGAAAATTTGAAACTGCGAAAATTATCACTAAACTAACTGCGTACAAGCGAAAGGACCAACTAGTTCGAAAAAATTAGTTAATGAAAAAAAAAATAAATGCAAATTTATTAAAAAATGCTTGTAGGCAAATTGATATGCTCGGAAGTATTGTAACCTTTTTATAGGTAAATTTGTATTAAAAAAATTTTACAGCTGCTTAAAAAGTAAAAAATAGTTTTCTTTTCGTTCTAGATTAGTTAAATGAAGCTTAATTGTTGTTGGTAACACATGCATTCGTACATGCTATAGAAATAGATAAATATCTACAAAAGTGGAGATATGAAATACATACATACATCACTATTGATATTCCAGTAGCGTAATTGACGAAAAATTAATAAATAATCGCAAATGCTTTGTTTAAAAAGCAGAAAAAACCAAAAAAAATAATTTTTATAAATAAGTCTGTAAACCGACTTTGGTGGCGCAGTATAAATTTCCAACTTTTTGTGCCAGTTGGCAATACTTAAAAAAAGGTAAAAATCGCTTGTCTGAATTTTACTTTTAATTTAACATAAATTAAAAAATTGCACTTTAATTACAATACACACTCCTACATACAAACAAATACGCTGCGCAATATGTTGCACTACTCCATTGCCGCTCTCCGCTTTCTTTTGCCTCACATGCACTCCACCTGTTGATATCGCAGACATGCGCCAATGTTGTCTTCTGCGCTGCCCTTGCCCGCGCCACTGCCGAAATGCACGCCAACATAGAATGGCGTCACGGTGGATTCGATGCGGCACGGCCACGCGCCGCTCGAGCAAAACTGCGAGCCGCAGTGCACAGGCTCACAGCCAGGCAGCGTCGGCGAACCCAGCGGACCCATGCCTATGAAGTCCTCCACTATGCACGGCATGGTGAGGCGATCTGTGCAGCGCGAGTACAGCTGACGCGCCTTCAAAGGAGCTCTGTTATTTTGTTGACTACTCACCAGCACTTGCCGACCACTGCGTCGTAAGGGGTTAAAATCGAAAGCGCTTCGTAGAAATCCGAGCAGATCGAAGCCACCGCGTACTGGCCCTGGGCGACGCGTTGGCGCGCTGCCGGTCCAATCGCTGTCTCCGGAGCCTTCGTCTGCGATTTCATCGCTGAGCGTTGACGACGAGGGGGTGGCGGCCGTGGTGGATGTGGTGCTTCTACGCGTGTTCAAAGTGGTTGCGCTGCTGCTGGTAGCTGGTGCTTCCGAAGACGCAGCGGGCGCGTCGGAAGCGGCTGGAGCGGCCGCTGAAAGCAAATAACAGAAACAAAATTTACATACATATAAGATTGGCGAATTTTTTGTACAAAACTTACTCGACACATCCGTCGCCGCAGTACTGCTTCCACTCACAGTAGCCGCGCTACTATCCGCTGCTGACGCCGCTGATGTACTGCTATCCATTGGGGTGGGAGCGCTAGCCATCGTTGCATCCGGCGTTGCTGCGCTCGGCATTATCGCAGCCATGGTAGTTGCAGCATCCATCGTTTGCAACATATTGGGGTCGTCAGCGAGCGCAGGCGCTTGCATTGTGGGCATTGCGTCCATCGCTGGATTGTCGACAGCGCCAGCAGCTCCTCCACCACCGCCACCGCCGTTCGCACCACCCATCATGCCGCTCATCACTCCTGCCAACATCGGATCCATCATCAAAGCAGGCGCGCCCATATTCAGCATTCCCGGATCACCGGCGCTGGTTGGTCCAATTCGAAACGATTGTTCGTCGCACGGCTGATACATAATGGAGCACATCGCCTGCTCCTGACGCATACAGATACGGTAATTCTGGTTGGCCAAGTGTCTTCCATTCTCTGCGAAATTGAAAGTCTTCAAGGGAGAAAAACAAAAATATTAAAACACATAAGTATTGAAATCGGACACGAATGCGCAAACCTGTATGATGCCCTCTGTGCCTGTGTGGTACTGCAAGCAGCCAACAGGCGCGCGTTGGCTGAAGGGGATCTGCGCGAGGCGTATCTCCCAGAGGCGTATGGGCTGAAAGCGCTGCGAGAAATTCATGCTGATCTCAATGGCCGGCATCGAGTTACTGCTGCTATTCGGATAGAGCTGGCTGAAAGTGAGTGGCCGCAAATTACCGAAGAGTGTTTGACGCGGGGCAGCAGCACCACCGACTTCATAATAAACTGTAGAAGAAAAAAATTGTTGTGGACGATTTTTAGCAAGTTCCCCACCTCTTCGTTACTCACTGTGCTGTCCACTGTTTTGTCCGCACAACGTCAGTTCGCCACTCGGGCCACCGTTCACCGCGAACACATCCCCATCGCAGACGCCAGTGCGTCGATTCGGTTGCCCCATGGAGAAATGGTAGAAATCTATGCGCAGCTGACTGACTTCGTTGTTCATCAGTTCGATTTTGAAGTTGCATGGCGTGCTGAAATTGCTCGGCATGAAACTGGGGAATTGTGGTGACACCAAGTAGGTAATGTTGTTGCTGATAGTGGTGTTGCAGCTGGCGATGACTGCATTCGATTGTGATGGAAGAAAAGTTAAAAAATGCATACAGCTTTTTAGGTCAGCGCTTCGTGATTACTCACATATGCAACATACACCGAATCCCATGGCACACTCGCCCTTTGCGGTGCCACCTTTGGCGCGACACTCGTAGGCATTGAAGCAACTCCCGATGCGTCGACCATCATCCGAGAGACATTCGCCATCGACCGGCACAGGAAACAGATGGATAACTGTTGAATGAATGGAGCAAAAGACGACGAGTCAGTTGTATAGCTTCAAATTTCATAACTTCAAAAAATTTATGGAAGAGACTATCTGCGCAATGATGCAAGCGTAAAAAGAGGTCTGGCGCGGGTTAACTCATCGGATCTCAAATCATGCGTGATTCTGGCGGGCCAGAAACGCCGAAGACATTGACTTCGAAATTGAGAACCTTCTCCAAGAAAGGGACTAAAATGAGTCTCACCTATTTGATCTGCACCAAAAGGTATAAAAGCGTAAACAGACGGCAGCGTTGATCCGGATCAACTCGGAAATTAACTTCAGTTGATCCGGATTAAGTCCGCGTTAATCCGGATCAACGCTGCCGTCTATTTAAGCTTTAAGATAAAGTTGAAAAGGAGTTTAGAGGATACTAGATGCTGATAGAAAATCTGAGAGAGAAAAGAGCAACGTCTGATGGGAGGCATCTTTAAAAGAGCCCAAAACAAACTTTCAACTCTACTATAGAACTGCAGGGAGTAGTTATCGACCACATTCATTGAGATCTGTATTTATTGCGATCTGTACTGATTGAATTAGGTTAAATCAATTAAGGTCAAGGCACTGTAAAGTTGGCCCTTATCTCTGATGGCAGGCAACAGCATATAAAGAAAAAGCTGGTAAATAATGGTACCAAATAAGTTGGCCGGAATCTGGTTATAAATTATGATGGAAATTATAACCAAGAGTTTTTGGGAAAGTTCCGACACCACCGCTTGCCGTGAGTTAATTTTTGACTTAATTATTTCCGTTGTTCTAGCCATATGTAATTGACGCTGTGGGGCAAGTTCTGTAAAAATGTCTACCGGTGTACACAGAGGAAATTCACAGTAGACAAATATAGCTCTACGTCAAATTGAAAGGACTTCAAACAAGCTATGCGGATCTGACCTATGTAACTTTAGACACAATTACTTAATTACCATTTTTACATAAAGCTGCTGAGAATTTCAGCTTTTGCAAAGAAATGAATGAAATATCACCACAGAGCGTCGTTCATTTAAAACTGTCTCCTAATAGTATTTTTTAATTATTTTTTGTGCATAGATTTGAAAGAGGTGCGAGAGTTCATACTGAACTCGGGGAAGACAAAAGGGTTGTTTTATCAACTCTATCTATTTTTAAAAACCTGCTTTCGATTTTTGTTTGACTGTGTGACAAGTTCGCGTTTATGTTTTGGCCGTTGGTGTGAAGTATCCCGCCTCCGTAACTGCGGCGCGCTCATGCAAATCTACACTAATCTATGACTTTTCCTTTTTCTTTCGACTGTTGGAGAAAGTGATTGCACAAAAGCACTAATATGCACAGACTACTCACCGCGATTCTGCCGACTGCTCGGCACGTCGAGTACTGTGTTGTTTCCCAAATGTTTTTCAATTTTATTCCACGCAGCGCCTGCAAGTAGATTATACACTTTTTATTCAATTAAAAAAAAATAATAATTCACTACTCACCCTGCCGGTGCTTGCCTCCTAGTTTGTGCAGCGTTTGCTGTGTACGGTTGCCCTCGGCAGCTGCTTCAAATGTCGCATCAGCCTCAACATCGCTAGGGCCATTGTCCGTTACGTTTAACAAAGGCGCGTCAAGGTGTGTGCCGCTATATTGGAAGGCCGTTTCGGCGTGGAGTAGCAGCATTTCCGATTCCGCGGTGGACATTTGCGCACCCGCATTGGTCGGCAGCTCGGCTGCATTCCAAATATCGATGTGTTGAAGACTGGGAGGCCAAACGGCAGGAAAGTTTAAATTTGAATTGGACAAAGAGGGACTAGGCGCAGCGCCCACCGGCAGCAGTACTAAAATATTAAGCGCCAATACGAATACTGGCGAATAGAAGAACTGTTGCTGCGCAGCAAAGGGGTGGCTGATTTTCACAATTCTACGTAGATTACAAATACTTTTTTCTTTAGTTCCTATTGACACTTGCACTTGCACTTGCACCTGCACTTTTTCACTTTCCATTGCTGCAGCCTTGGTCGAAAAAGCCGTTTCTAACAAAAAAAAAACGAACTTTCTTAATTCTTTGGATAATCGAAAATTCGCGCGTCTGCACTTCTGTGGCGTTCAAATCAGAGTGTGTTTTGTTATTGCACTCAGTTTCGTGGCTGCAGCGGCTAAACAATGTCATCAACGGCAACGGTTGCAGTCTCCAGCAGCGCCGCAATATTATCTCGCCACGGATGTAGCAGTTAGCGAGCTAGTAACTTACATACGTGCACGCTGCCAGACCGACGTAAAGACATGCATATGCGCATGCGTCTAAGGTCATTTCGAACAGCAAACAATGATTATATTGACACAAGCCACAGCAGCGTCTAGCAGCTAGTGAGCCGTGAAATGAAAGTGGCGGTGAGAGTGTTTCGTGTCTCTTCCTCCGCTGCCGCAACCGCTGCGCCTGTGGAAACGTGTTCTCTTAACTTGCTCGCGTAAGCCGCTGGACTCACGCCATTACAGCTGCAGCTGGACCATCATTCCTGAGCGCGCTTATGTACATGCATACCTACATACATATGTATATGTATATCCATATGTAAGTTTTTTAGTGGTCGTCGTCGTAGCATCGCATCTACTTTAAAGTTGGTCGTACTCCACTTTGCCGGTCTTGTTTGCTTTATCGCAGAGCGCTGCTCGCGCAAGTAGGCTGTCCTCATTGACGCGCCACTTTATTGATATCTGATATGTTATCGTGCTAACTTATTGACATTTAGCGAGTTGTTGTAGTTACAGCGATTGTTGTTGTAGCAAATAAAAGACGAACCGAATGCTGTGCTTGCAAAAATCTACCCGTGACTTTATTAGCTCAGGCAAGTTCGTGACTTAAGTCTTTTGTGCGGTTGGCAGCCAAGGACTTTCTTAATTTGTGTGACGTTTATTAATAATATAAAAAAAAAATCACGTGGGCTCGTGCAAGCCATGGTGCGAGCGGTATCTAATTTGAGTTAATTAAGGAACTTTTAAAAATAGTTTTGAAATATTTGGCATAAAGCTAAAGAAAGAGGACGAGTTCTCAGACCGAATGGCAACAGTTTAAAAATATTTTCGTTTTTTTAGGGCAATTTTAGGTCGCTCGTAGATCGGGAAAACAGCCTAGCCTTAGCTAAATAAAAATCAAGAATTTTTATTTTCACTTATCAATATCTGAAAATTTATTTATTCTTAAAAAATCCTCAGTGTCTTAGACGCATTCTACGCCCATCAATTAGTGTAAATATTTAGGTGTTCATAATTTATATTATTTAATTTGAGTAAACAGTTTTTATTAAAATAATTATGTACTTACATAAGCAACGTCTGTATTTACACCTTTTATGTGTTTTTATTTACTTTACTTTTCTCTGTGGGGTAAGTACATACATTTATTTAAGATGTTTAGTAACATTTTTGTAAGACATACATACATATAGTACATGCATAGAAATGCTCTTTAACTTGACGTAAAAATATATATGAAATAACGAATTACAACAAAAAGTTGCAAAAGCAAATTAAGTCACTTAATTTCATCGCAATTTAAAAGTTGAAAGCCAATTTCTTCTCTCTCAACAATGCTCGCGAATTTCGTATATCTAATGGATGGTTGCATGTAATACTTATCTAAGATTTACTAACGTCTCACTTCAACAAACAATGCAGGCAAAATATGTATATACATATGTACATACATAAGTGACAAACCAAATTTATATTATTTTTGCGTCTAATAGTAAATGGAAAACTTTGGTTACTGCTGCTCGATATGCTAACAGGCAGTCGCAACGCGCAATTACTGGCTACAATTTGTATGGAGACACACCTGCTAAGCGCACATGCGCAGCTGCCAAACAATTTCACTTTCACGTAATTAAAATAACGTAAAAAAATACAAAAATAATAGTTTCGATAATTTTTGCAGGTAGTAAAGGTTCGAGTTGTGTTTCGTAGGTAACGTGTAACAGTGTAGAGTTAAATGCAACATTTATATAAAATATTTATATTAGCGCGCCTACAGGTTCTTAATACTTTTTACTTTAAACTTAACATTATTAAAAAATAAAATCCCTAGTAGTTACACTACACTTATTCATATTTGTATATATCGTTGCCTTAATATAGAAAGGCCCTATCTCACATCGTCGCTGAAATGCACAAAGCCGTAACTAACTAAAATCTTTTATTGCATAAAACGATTTGGGGACACATAATGCGATCAAATGCATCATAATCAATTAAAACGTAAATTTTCGATTTTTAGTTAGTTACGGCTTTTTGTATATCAGCGACGATGTCAGATAGGGCCTTTCTATATTAAGGTAGCGATATATAGAACTTAGCATTTAATTGGCAAACAAGCGGATGCATTAAAATAATGAACATGCACACAAAAAATATTTGCTTAACACAAAGGCGTTTGGAAGTACTTGTTTTTCGCTAGATGTACATCTGATTCATAATACATATGTATATGTACTTTTATTTTTTATTTGGTGCTACAAAACCTTTCAGTTGTGTTAATCAAACAATTCCTTGTGCTTATAATTTTCTTTAAAACTTAAACTAAAACATGTGATGCGATTAACTCTACTAAAATGCACAAACAGTCTACGGAACTACGTTTCGGTCGGCTCCATGTGTCGATGAACCGTCACCGGCGCTAATATGTAACGCGGTGCAACCACACTGTCCTCCGTCGAGTCGTTCAGTGGCAAAGTTGTTTGCCCATAAACAGGCCCTCCATCGAACACATATCGTGCTGATGTTGCCACCTGCTGATACTTCTTGGGCGAGTTTATTTGATAGCGCGTTACCGCTGCCGCCGCCATCTCCTTTGCTTGCGTGGGCGCTGGCGGTGGATGGTTAAGGTATGGATTTTGATATTGCGGTTGATGGTGGCGATTTGTTGGACTCGATATGGAAGTTGATATGGACATAGTGTCTGATTTGCTGTTGCGTTTATCGTGCAGCAACAACGGCTCCGCCAAGGCAAAGCACTGATGATCTGATGAGTCTTCATGTGGCGTCATTGTGGAGTAGCCATGGTCCGATTCGCCATTGGGCGGTCGTCGGTAACTGCTGCCAGTGGACATGTGGTAAGGTGAAATATCGGCGGGATGTATTAGGTTGCGCTGTGCCGATGGGTGTTCGTAACCACCATTGCCACCGGGTGGTTCGTCATGTGCTTCGCAGTCGTCAAAGTTGAAGCGAGATAGGGGAAGTCCATAATTCTCTTCTTGCATGGAGTCAACGTAGAACTGCTCCTGCGATTGCGAGTCCATATTGTGGCGGTAACAATAAATAGCAAAGCCAATAACGATGCCTAGGATAATAATAGCACCACCGACAGGTCCGAAAGCGGAGTAGGCATTCGGTTTTTGACTGGGATTATAGCTATGGGCAGCAATTATGTCCACATCGTCTAAATCTCCATAAGGTGTAAGCGAGGACAGCACACCTGCAAGAATAAAAATATAAATACCTCTGAAATACATCAGCGATTCTCACCAACCATTAAAGCAAGACGCTTGGGCAGCGCAAAAAGAAGCGGAAAAGCTATTGCCGTCCACATCTTGCTGGCACCACTCACAACCCATCACTGCCAGACACTCGCTCTGCGTTCCATAAACATCGCAGTTGATGTTCACGCAAGAAGGCAGCATTTGATGCTCTGCGCTTACAGGCGGCAGCGCAATGAAATGCTCGCTTGGCGGCTCGCAATACGCAAATTGTTGGGTGTAGTTGATAAAGCGTTCCACAGTCGATTCTGAAGTGTCGGAGAGGCTGGCACCAATCACGCTATTGAAGGCTTCCATTTCCATGGGGCACTCGCACGGACACTCGCAGTCCATCTGGTCCATACGATTACAATTCAAACACACGCGATCAATAGTGCTGCAGGGACAGAAGGCGCCGCCATCGCAAGTCGAATTCAGTACAGCAGCGAAAATATTGCTTCCATACACCAACGCTATTGCATATTTTGTGCGTTCGCCGTGCACAACATTCGTCAGGATGTCGCCCAGCGATGTGTTGAACACATAGTAACGTTGGAGCGTGCGGTTCTGGTAGTTGGCGCATGCCAATTTCCGCACCAGTGTCTTGTGATTGAGGATATCGTTTGCTAAATACGATTCCTTGTGCGTGAGGTGCTCGTGGGGTCGGCGTTGATTGCGAAGCGGAGAACTAGATTCCAGCATGCTAGGATGCGCTATAAGATAGCCTTCGTTTTCGAATAGTAAACACTTGATGTGCTTCATTTGGCAAAGTGGGGTCGAGTCAAGTATCATTTTATAGTAGTAAGCGTAGGGTAGGTCCAACGCAACAATGGCCACCGGTTGATCGCGTTCGACAGAGTGTAAAGCATTCGATTTTCCCTCAAAAATTGTGTGTGCGATTGTGATGATATAGCCCGCGCCGCCAGCATCTAAATAGGGCTCTGTTGTAATAATTTTACCGGGCTGCTGTAAAGCCTTTCGGAACCACGGACGCCTAGTGGGGTCATAATTAGAGCTAAGCAGACAGCCGGGGTAGACTTGCAGCACACCATTCACAGTGGCGATATAACGGCGTATTATGTGATTCTTCAGTGTGCCACGCGCGTCTTGATGACGCTTTTTCAAATGCTGCATGGCATTATAGAGCGCATTCACCTCCTGTCGAATTTGTGGGCGAAGGCCTGGGTTGGCTAGGAGACCGGTGGTGTCTTTCAAGTAGGCCATTATACTTTCAACAGTACGTATTTGGTCCCGTGGTGAATTAACGCGGTTATTGTGCAAAAAAGTAAACGGAGACATGAAAGCTGACGCGCTTAAGAAGAGTGTAGGCGCATCTGGAAGGATATAATGCTAAGTATATTTCAAAACACATTGGACGGAAACCCTACCCATAGTGCCCACTTGACGAAAGTAGCGGCAAGTATGTCCGTTAGGTGGGGACACCAAGTCCAGCCGATGATAGAGCAGCTCCATGCTCGACAGATACTCGTAATCATTGTGATGGAACCGTGGCAGTTTGTCCTTAGGTACAGAGAAACGCTGCAGAGAGAGCGGAAGACTTGATGATGCTTGTAGATTAGTTAACCTTATTGCGTTGTCAGTGCTCGTTGGCGCTGATGAGTTAGTGGAGGATATTTCAAGCTTATAAGTGGATACGAGGCATAGTATGTAGATACCCAGTATGGACTGCCAGTGGTAAATGCGTTCAAAATACTGCAGGAAGAGATAATATTATGTGTTGATTTAGAATTTGAGTAGAAGTAAGTAAAGTACATATGAATTTGTATTTATTGTCAATTACTGTCTAACCTCGATCTTCCGGTCCCTTGTCAAATAAACGCTCGTCGTCAAATTTCCACTTTCATCGTGCAACATGCGTCTTCTTGTATAAGTGAAATCTGTAGAGTTTTCCAAGAAGCCAATGTCCACAGGAAAGGGTGTCTGATACTGCGCCATAGGCCGTGGAAAAGCTGGGTGTGCGATAGTTATGCCACTACGATCGATGAGAAAGGCGTAATTGAATTCGTTTTTATTAGTATTTTGCGTTGGCTCTCCGTAACTGATTACATCTTCAATCAAATCAGCTAAGTAAAGATTCACGCCCACTATGCCAAAAGGGGGTACCGCATGCGTGACCGATATAATTGCGTCTGTAATATGAATTTACTTATTTATACTGTTCTTAATTTTCATTAAATTCATATTTTTCTTACCTTGGCTATTTGGCTCAACCACGGGCAGTTGGACCTCCAGACTTTCGCTCAGGTATCGTTCCCTGAATATGTGCTGAAATAATGCAACACTTAACCGCATCACATCCTCTATTTGCGCTTTGGTAAGTACAAAAAACTTTCCTATCAATTGCTGTTGCTCCGCATCATTTTCGCAACATTCGTTTACTGGTATTTTGTACTTTGTATAGTTTTGTGTTGCGATATCAGCAAGAAACTGTTTCTCATACATTATACGCTTTTCATCAGTGACCACAGCGCAAGTGTGTATCACAATCGGATCAATCAACTTACGCTGGCCGTTGGAAATCACCTGAAGGACGTGCATTGTATCGGATAGATTAGTGAGTAGACCACGGGTCACATACACGAATTGTATGGGATTCTGTTCCGTGATCACACTGCTATTCTGAAGTTGATGAATCAACTTAAATGCATATTCGAAGCCCAGAGAGTGATTCGTTTGGCCTTTCGTCACAACAAGCGAGTGTATGTAGTTAAGAATCTCCTCTTTACGGGCGCGTGTCGCGTAAAATACACTATTTGATGCCTCATTAGGGTAGGAATCGAATTGCACTATGTGTGCTTCATCGGAAACTGTTGTCACGGAAATAAGATCGGTTGGCGACAGCAGTTGCAGAATACTGGTTGGGTAGCGAGCGATCGAATATATAAAAGTAAAACGGATCGGCGAGAAAGTTTCGTTTTCCTTTTGCAAATCTTAAATTTTACGATCTAAGCAGGGCGTTCTTGGGCATATCGAAATTGGAAACTGGCACGTGTAAACGCAGAATTACCCATGTATTGTGGTTGATGGGTCACACCGGTGCTATATATTTTCCTATGCAGGGTTGTACCGGAAGACAAAAAAAATAAATGTCGCCCTGACATTATGACAATTCTAACAAATTTCAAAGGCAACATGAGAAAGTGTCAAACTGAGGGCATTCGCAAGAAATTGGTTTTTGTTCAGCTGATTTGTTATTTTTTTTTTTTTCCAATTGATGGCTTAAATTCTGCCAATGTAAAACAAAACTTTCTTTGTACTTTGGAGACTTTTGTTTAGCCAAGATCGACACCCAAAAGCCTGGGGGCCGAAAAAAAAAAAGTTGAGGTGCCACTGTATGTTACCATTGCCAAAAACAGGGTAGCTCATATCCCAAAAAATTGCAAGTGTAATATAAGTTTTTGGTAAAATTCTTATGTACCAGCCAATTTGTTTTGCGCAAAAGAAAGTAGAGTATCTAGAGGCAAAATTAGTGCATACGTATTTGAATCCGACATGGCAAAAAGAAGACAAAAAATATTTGCAACGATAGCCTTCTTAATGGCTGACGACAAAGTGCGATAATTTAACCGACCTACTACGTGCATTTGGTGGCATTTATTTAAGTGTGGTTACTTCTGTCTACAAGTGGCAATTAATGAAATTTATTTTTATGAATGATTTCATTACAAGCATGTGAAAAAAAAAATTATTTCTCCACAAACGAGAAATAGATGGCGCCGCTGGAAGTTATGTAGTAGCGGCTTTATGCGGAGACTTAAGTTGACATTTCTATTCCGCGGCTCACATTACGATTTCCTGAATGAAAAAAAAAATCATTCAATCGATGGCCACATGGAGTAAAACAGTAAAATGGGTGAGTATGTCTTTTATTTCTTATATAATGCTCAGTAAATGCTCTAGTTCTTCAAAATATTTCTTTTCTTTCAAGATTACGAAAGTTCAGAGGATGATTTTTCTATGGAATCGGATTCGGAGGGCGAAGAGCATTCGGCTTCATCACCACCCGCCTTGCAAATGCAAACTTCTACAAATGACATTGTCATGAAGCTCGGGTGTTGAAGCTCTCATCGGTTCAAGCTCAGAATCTTCGTTTTGGGTGTTGCAAAATTGGTAAACAATTCCAACTGTATCATGCATGGTATCGTTCCCTGAATATGTGCTGAAATAATGCAACACTTAACCGCATCACATCCTCTATTTGCGCTTTGGTAAGTACAAAAAACTTTCCTATCAATTGCTGTTGCTCCGCATCATTTTCGCAACATTCGTTTACTGGTATTTTGTACTTTGTATAGTTTTGTGTTGCGATATCAGCAAGAAACTGTTTCTCATACATTATACGCTTTTCATCAGTGACCACAGCGCAAGTGTGTATCACAATCGGATCAATCAACTTACGCTGGCCGTTGGAAATCACCTGAAGGACGTGCATTGTATCGGATAGATTAGTGAGTAGACCACGGGTCACATACACGAATTGTATGGGATTCTGTTCCGTGATCACACTGCTATTCTGAAGTTGATGAATCAACTTAAATGCATATTCA